>NW_001915813.1:0-1849 GCF_000208925.1 Entamoeba histolytica HM-1:IMSS
TTGTGGTGTGTTTAATATCAAATTTCATCATTCCTTCAATTCTTCCTTTTGATTCTAATGAAAATACAAATGATTTTGAATCACTTATCCATTTATCAACTTTATTAATTTTAGAATTAACATATCCTCCAAATTTATTTCCTTCTTCATCTTCAATAATAATTATTATATGTGCTTTATTCATTATTCTTTGATCAAATACTGATGTATTTTTATTCCAATTATCAATATCTGAATCAAATAGTATATTTCCTACTTTTCTATTTGTCCATTCTTCTATTTGTCGAATTTCTTCTATTGTGCTCATTCCTTTCATTATTCGCAATCTCTCTTCTTCTTTTCTCTCTTCTCTTATTATTCTTAATTTCTCTAGTTGTTGTATCTTCTTTTCTTGCTCTTGTGTCTTCCTCTCGTATTCTTGAATCTTCCTCTCGTGTTCTTGTATCTTCTTCTCTTGCTCTTCTTTTTGCTCTTGTATCTTTTTGTCTTGTTCTTCTTTTTGTTTATTTCTTTCTTCTTCTTGTTGTTTTATCTTCCTTTCCTGCTCTTGTATCTTCTTCTCCTGCTCAGTTGTCTTTCTCTCCTGCTCTTGAATCTTCCTCTCCTGCTCTTGTATCTTTCTGTCTTGTTCTTCTTTTTGTTTCTTTCTTTCTTCTTCTTGCTCTTGTATCTTCTTCTCGTGTTCTTGTATCTTTCTCTCGTGTTCTTGTATCTTTCTCTCTTGCTCTTGTTTCTTTCTTTCCTCTTCTTCCTCTTGTCTTTTTCTTTCCTCTTCTTCTTCTTGTCTTCTTCTCTCTTCTTCTTCTTCTTGTTGTCTTCTCTCTTCTTCTTCTTGCTGTTGTCTTCTCTCTTCTTCTTCTTTTCTTCTTTCTTCTTCTTCTTTTCTTCTCTCTTCTTCTTCTCTCTTCTTTCTTTCTAAATAATCACTGTAATATGTTTCCCATTCTTCTTTCTTTTTATTAAATTCTGAGGTGATTTTATCTTTTTCTTGTGGTTTTCTGAATAATTTGTCTTTCATTATCATTTCTTCAATTGAAATGATTTTATCTATTAGTTCATTCCGTGTTTTACTTAGTGTTTCTTCATCTGATTTACATTCTTCTATGATTCTTGACATTTTATTCTTCATTATTTCTATTTGGTTGATTGTTTCTTGACTTTTCTCTATCACTAGTTTTCTTCTTCTTTCTGTTTCATCAATCCTATCAAATATTCCTTCTCCTCTTTTAATTGCTTCTGAATATGTTTCATTATCTTTTATTTCAAATATTTCATTTTTAATACTTCCAATATAATATTGATAATTCTTAGTAGTATCATCAATTGATCGTTGAATATTTGGAAGTGTTTCAACTAATTCTTTAATTAATTGATTATTCTTGTTTATTAATTCTTCCATTTTAATTTAATTTGATGTTTATAAGTTCAAAATAATGATGTTTAAATAGTTAATCCACGTTATTAACATCAAGTCAATCATTATTTTTATCATCATTCTATTTTAAACAAATGTTATTTTTATCATTTTTACAATAATAATATTAATAATATAATAATAATAAAATTATAATATTGTTATTTTCTATAATTAGTTTAGTTTATTTTTAGTATTTTTTCATTTTTTTTTAATAAATAACAAAAAATTGAAGAGAAGAAAATTCAATTTTGTTTTATTTTTATTATTTCATGTTTTTGTGATTTGAATTTTCATGTTTTATCAACATTAATTCAATTCAATTAATTTAATAAAGATAATAAATGATAAACAAAAAATAAGAAAATAAAATAAGAATAAGAAATAAAAGAGAAAATAAATGAGATAATTATTATAAATACACAATAAAAGAAT
>NW_001915812.1:0-1851 GCF_000208925.1 Entamoeba histolytica HM-1:IMSS
TGCTTCATCATCTTCTCTCCTCTTTCTTTCTAAATAATCACTGTAATATGTTTGCCATTCTTCTTTCTTCTTATTAAATTCTGAGGTGATTTTATCTTTTTCTTCTGTTTCTCTGAATATTTTGTCTTTCATTATCATTTCTTCAATTGAAATGATTTTATCTATTAATTCATTCCGTGTTTTACTTAGTGTTTCTTCATCTGATTTACATTCTTCTATGATTCTTGACATTTGTTTCTTCATTATTTCTATTTGGTTGATTGTTTCTTGACTTTTTTCTATCACTAGTTTTCTTCTTCTTTCTGTTTCATCAATCCTATCAAATATTCCTTCTCCTCTTTTAATTGCTTCTGAATATGCTTCATTCTCTTTTATTTTAAATACTTCATTTTTAATACTTCCTATATAATATTGATAATTCTTAGTAGTATCATCAATTGATTGTTGAATGTTTGGAAGTATTTCTATTACTTCTTTAATTAATTGATTATTCTTGTTTATTAATTCTTCCATTTTAATTTAATTTGATGTTTATAAGTTCAAAATATGATGTTTAAATAGTTAATACACGTTGTTAACACATCAAGTCAGTTCTTATTTTAATGTCATTTTATTTTAAATAAATGTTATTTTTATCATTTTTACAATAACAATAAATATATAATAATATTAATAATATCATAATAATAAAATTATAATATTGCTATTTTCTATAATTAGTTTATTTTATTTTTAGTATTTTTTCATTTTTTTTTAATAAACAAAAAATTGAAGAGAAGAAGATTCAATTTTGTTTTATTTTTATTATTTCATCGTTTGTATTTTATTATTTGTTTTATCAACATTAATTCTAACAAATAATTTAATAAAGATAATAAATGATAAACAAAAATAAGAAAATAAGAATAAGAAATAAAAGAGAAAATAAATGAGATAATTATTATAAATACACAAGAAATAAAATGAAATTAAATGAAATACAAGTCAAATAGATAAAATTACATTAAATAACAACATAATAGAAAAAAATAAACAGGGGTTTAAATATTAAAATATTTAATATGAGAAAATATTAATATTGTAAATAATTTCTTTTTGTTTATTGAAGATGAAATAAATAATTTAATCAAATTTTCATTCTTTCATCTTAATTATTTACCAACATTATCATCATTCATGCAAATTAATAATCCATGAATGAAAATATAATCGTTGTGACTAAATAAATAAAAAATAATTGTTTAATGGAAATTAAAAATAATAATAATAAATATATTTCAAAAGTAGTGTAAAATTATTTATTCATTTTTTTTAAATTCAATCATAACATTACAAATTTATTTTTATTTAATGATGTTTGAATTTCAAACTAATAAACAAAAACAAACTGTCATGTTAAATTATCGATAAATTTATTCGTTTATTTTTAAATATTTTCGTATTCATTTTATTTCAAAAATACATTTTTAATGTAAAATTAAATAAAATAATATTAATAGAAAATTATCTTATAATAAAATAATGGTTATGTAACAATCGATAAAATATTTTATTTTTAAAAATTATTTTGTTGTTTTTCGTTTAAATAAAATATAAGTTGATGAATATTTAAAAAACGTATAATTGTAGTTATTTATTTCAAATGAAATGTTTTTAATAATAAATAACATTCTTCAAATTGATAAATAATTGTCATGTTTACTTATTTTTAAACATTCATCAACTAAACACAATTAATGAATATTAAACAAATTAAATTATTTATCAATTGAAATACAACTGATTGAAAAGTATATTTTGTAAATTCAAAATGAAGAAGAATGTTTTGAAAGAAAATAATACCGCAAAATC
>NW_001915811.1:0-1857 GCF_000208925.1 Entamoeba histolytica HM-1:IMSS
TTTTAAAAAATATTATTCATTTTATTTTTACAATAACAGTCAACAAGAAAAAAGAAGAAGCATTACAGAAGACACCATAAAAAAATATATAAAAAACAAATAACCAAAAAAGAAGAAATTCACATCAACCAAAGAATATAAATGATAGAAGAATGAGTGAAAATAGGTATTATCTGTATAGATAGAGATACATGAATAATTACAATAATCATTACAATAATAATTATAACAATAACTATCACAACATAGATGATACAAATCGTTTCACTCATCAATTCATTCATAACCATCATAAACACTTTAATAATAATAACAATAGAAATAAACAATACCATCATAATAGAAATAAATACCATAATAACACACAAAGAAGGTATAAACAAAATCAAAATAAGAAACAAAACAGAAATCAAAGAAAAGAAATGATTGAAATACAAAACCAAGAATATTGGAAAAGACTCTTTGAAGAAGAAATTAAAATACTTATACCACAAGAAGTAGAAGAAATTAAAAATACCAAGACTAAAGAATATACATCACCAACAATATGGAGGAGATGGTATTTTCTTGCACGAGAAAAAACCAAAACAAATAGAAAAGCAGAAATTAATAATATTGAGTATTGAAGAAGAAGACAATAATCAATACAACCCAAATGAGATTAAAGACAATAAAACATAAAATAACTATGTAATGAGTGTTGAAAATAAAAATAAAGAAAAATATTGAAGAAGAGGAAGAAGAAAACAGTAAAAAGGAAAAAAGAGTAGAAGAAATAGAAAAGAAAGTGGAGGAGGATATGAAAGAGAAAGAAGAAATGAAATACAAATAACAGAATAAACCATTAAAAACTAACAAAGGATATTATGGCATTAAAGAAGAAACATAAAAATGATATAAACAGAAAAGTAAGAGTGTGATAAAAAATATTCAAATTCCATACTGAGTCTGAGAGGAAAATGTTTGAAATAAATAATTTAACACAACAATTACTCTTCCTGAAAGATAAATTATCTAAATTAGAAAATAAAAACACACATAGGAAGAAAAGAAGAAAGATGAGATAAATTACAACATAACAGACTCATCAGAAACACAAATTGTGAATGAACTCACCACAATGGTGGTAGTGGTTGATGAAATAATGGGTACGACAATTAGCAAAGAAAAAATGCATCTAAATAATTTACAAAAAAGAAAAAAGATGCAAAAAAATTTGCATCCATAGAATATTCCATTTATTATATTTTGCTCATAAAATAAAAATAAATAAAAAATATGATAAATACAGAATATATAAATATTCATGTTTATATTTTATTATCATTTCTATTCATTTTGTATGAAATATTAATGAAATAGATGATTCGATGAATCATATTTATTTTTATTATTTTTATTCTTTTATTTATATGTTATTTATTTATCTATCGTATTTTTATATATTTATTTCTCTGTTTATAATATGTATATCATTGTATTCTTCTTATTATCTCTATATTATTATATTCTTCTTATTTTATTATTTTTATGTTTATATTATTTAGATTTTCTTATTTTTATGTTTATATTATTTAGATTTTCTTATTTATATTCTTTTCTATTTAGATGTATTTGTTTATTCATCTTTATCATTTTTATATTCTTATCATTTATATCTATTTTCAATTTATATTTATTCTCTTTTGTTTTATATTAATATTAAATTTATCTTTTATACTTTGATTTTATTATTATATCATTGATTATTATTTCTCCTTTTATTTATCATTTATTCTTATTATTCTTTTGTTTTATATTCTATATCATATATTCATATCATTTTCATTTATATTTTATCACTTATTATATGTTATA
>NW_001915810.1:0-1874 GCF_000208925.1 Entamoeba histolytica HM-1:IMSS
GATAGATAAATAACATATAAATAAAATAATAAAAATAATAAAAATAAATATGATTCATCAAATCATCTATTTCATTAATATTTCATACAAAATGAATAGAAATGATTATAAAATATAAACATAAATATTTACAGATTGTATATTTATCATATTCTTTTATTTTTTATTTTTTTAGGAGCAAAATATAAAAAATGAATATTCTAATGATACAAATTTTTTTGCATCTTTTTTCTTTTTTGTAAATTATTTAGATGCATTTTTCTTTGCTAATTTTCGTACCCACAAAGAAACTAGGTTAATTTCCATTGAATTAGGGAAAAGATGAAAATTGTAATAACAACTTAATTAAGTAATTTTATTCTTATTTAATTAATTAATTGTTTTGTTTCTATTTTACTTTTTGTTTCTTATTGAGTAATATTTGCGAATGTTTTTCGTTTTTGTGTTGGTTGGTTAATTTTGTGAATATTTTTCATTTTTGTGTTAGTTAGTTAATTTTTGGATGATATGAGTATTTAAAGGATAGAAAGAAAATGATAACCAACAGTCACAAGTCAGAGACACCAGATGAAGCACTAAGAAAAACATAAGTTTTAAAAATGCTAGTTATCTTCTAGTTATGACATTAGTTTTTGAGAGAAAATGTACAAACAGGATTAAATAGATTGTATTCAATAATATTTAATATAAATAAATAATAAATTGGTATGAATGTATTATTTAATGAAATAGATGGAATTATATTTAATAAATATTGAATTTTGTTGAATATATAAACTGTTAACAAGAAAAATGAAAGAAAAATGAAATAAGATGAAATAAGAGATGATTATATTCATAGTGATATTAATATATTCAAAATAAAATAATAAAGAAATATGAAATTTAATATATATTAAAATTAGAATAACAAACAAATAACAAGTTAAAAGAAGAAACAAATAAGTTAATGATATATGAAAATAGTAAAAGAAAACAAATGGATTAAAGAACATGAAATACTCACATCTCAGATAGATGAAATATTAATTATTAAGTAAAACATAATTAATATTTTCATAATTAATAGAAAAAATACAAATAGATAAATAAGAGAGAAGAGAGTTTAGTACCAAGAACCGAGGTTGAAAATAAAGCTTAGGGTAATACCAAAGTATTTATTGTAGACCAGTGCTTTGGGGCATTTACTGGCATTAGCCAGATTTGTGCTTGTCAAAAGTGCGAGAGTTGGGAAAGATAAACTAATCTCTTATTTATTTTATTTGTCAATAATATACTCCTCATTATATTCTATTCAAATATCAATATTTAAATAATTTACTTCTTTTTTGTTTAGTTAATTATGTTATATAAATAAAATATAATTAATCAAATAATATTGACTTAGTTTAATTGAATAATAATCTTTTCACTTTTTCTTATCTTTATTTTTTATTTAATTTCAAACTACTGTTTATCATAATTCAGGTTTATCTTTTATCACAATAAGAAATGATAATTAATTTTATTACGTCTTATTTCTTTGTTAATTTAATTATTTAAATAGACTTAAATCGTTATCTAACATTATAAATTATCAAGAATTAATTCTCATAACATTCAAAAATATTATGATTCTCTATCTCAACTTTTCTATTCTTTATTATATCTATGAAATTTAATTTGATACAAATCACTTTTATTATTCTTTTTAATAAAATACAATAAATAATATTATTAAATATTCAAATACTTCATTTAATAAACAAATAACAATATTAATAATTGTATATTTAATAAAATGTAAATAATAAATATAATATAATGGAGATAGTATAGTCTTTGTGTTTTATATTACAAGAATAAAATAAATTAAATAAAATATTAAATTATAA
>NW_001915809.1:0-1876 GCF_000208925.1 Entamoeba histolytica HM-1:IMSS
AATTTGACTTTAAATTTTCTGTTTTTTTATGAAAAAAAAACTGCCAATTTTCTTTTCACTAGAAATTCATTTCGATATTACAGTATCTATGAGTTATGATCAATTCGTTGAAATGGACAATGAGGAAAATATCAATAAATTCAATGACCAACAAATGATGTATAAAAAATTGCCAAAGAATTTAACTAATCCAAACTCAAAAGAGCTAAAAGGAAATTTACAAAATGGTCAAGAGCTAGGACGTATAGTGACATTGAGTGCATCACCTGATATGTTTCAAGAGTACTTAGATAATTTACAAGTGACATATGAAAATTTTGAAAATTATGAAAAGACTGAAACGAAAGAAATTATGAAAGAAATTCACGCTACAAATAAAAAGAAAGTATGTATGATTATCTTTCTTGTTCTCGGCATTTGTTTTCCTCCATTTTTAGTCTTTAGCTTGGTTTATATGAGAAAGTATAGAACATCTCAAAAACTGTCATCAATTTATCACATTACATTATTTATTGTATTTGTAGATATTATGCTTTTATTGACAGTTGTAATGGCTGCAATTTTTTATGGTATAAAAGCGCTCTAGTATTACTTAATAAACATAACAAAAGTAAATTGATAAGGTTTGTGTCAGTTTTCATTCAATTAAATAGGTTCTTCAAACTGCCACGTTTTGTTATTCAAACAACTTAATTTCCATCATCACCATCTTCAGCAGCCTGTGGAATAACATCCGCTTCATCTTTCTTGTGCCTAATTCTATAGATAGTCTTACCAATAATTTCTCCAATAGAAATCAAAAGGAATAATGCACAAATACCTAACATAATATATCCAACAACATATTCAGCAGTATGGTTTTTATCCTCAGAACTATCAGAAAAGTTTAAATTAAAATAGGTGTATAGCATTGAGAATATAACAAGAGTTTATAGATTTAAGTCATAAGAATTGTACGGAAGCTCTAATTCCTTCATGTTTAGAGATATAAAAGTTTTTCTTGTTCACAATGTTACAGAATTTTATTATTGTTATTTTTTGAAGGAAAAGAAAGAGATTTTTAGCTTTTCTTAAAGTTTAATTAAAATGACTAAGTTAAGAATCACACCAAAGACTTAAAAACGTTATATAACACAAAAGTTGTAGATATAATTGAAAGAATAGAACAAATGACAAAGACAATCACAACGATGGTTGTTGTAGAATACCATGAATAAAATCTATTCTTTAATGCTTCTATACCATTTCTTGCAACTGATATTCTACGAGAAGCTAATACAAATGCACAAGGAAAAACATAACTGAGAATAAAAGCGACTATACCTGTTAAACTTGCTATTGTTTTAACGCTCCCAACAAGACAAGCTAAAGCAAATGGTGGAAAGACAGCACAAGATATAATTGCATATTTTCTCCATTTACCACCATATGATTTAGGAAGAGTAGAAGAAATGTTTGTTGCAAGGGTATAACAAACAAGAGGATATTCATTGAGGATATTAACAATTGGGAATATAAGAATAGCATATCGAATAATATAACCAATGACTGTTGGATTTCCAATACCAAACCCACCATTTCTACCAGTATAATACTCATAATTAATTGTTACTGGATTTGTTGAAGATGCAGTAAATACTGAAGCACATAAAGCACCAACCAAAATATAAATTATCCCTGAAATTAATGACCCAATAATTGTAACTAAACCAACTTGTTTTTTATTTCTAACTGGTTGTAACGCATCAGGTAAACATGATTGAAGACTGAATGCAACAGAGATATGAGTAAATAAAATACCAAAATTTCCCCATTTCCATTCATTTGTCCATGCTGTATCTATTTTATGATTACCAAGTTGTACTGGACCATGGAA
>NW_001915808.1:0-1877 GCF_000208925.1 Entamoeba histolytica HM-1:IMSS
ATTCTTTTTTATTACATTCTTCAAACTCACTTCTATCAATAGAAATAATAAATTCATCTTCATCAACTAATTCGGATAAGTCTAATTCACAATATGAATTGGCTGATAATTCAATCTTTGCTTTTTCAACCTCTTTTCTTAATCGATACCTTCGTTGTTTCTTCATTTTCTTTTGTGAACGACTGTCACTTCCTTTCAAAATAAATCTTCGTGCTTTTTTCTCATCAACTTCTTTCATTTTACTTATAACAAGTTCCATGAAATTCATATCAAAATCTAATCCTCCTAAATGAACATCACCACCAGTCGCTCTAAACTTAAATTCTTCTCCTTTCTTTTCTAATATAGTAACATCAAGTGTTCCTCCTCCAAGATCAAATGCAAGATACATTTGATCTTTTGTACTTTCTAATCCATATGCATATGCAGCTGCTGATGGCTCTGCCAACAATCGAATTAAACTAAACCCTGCCATTAATACTGCTTTTTTGGTTCGATCTTTTTGTGAATCGTCAAAGTATGCTGGAACTGTAACAACAGCTCTTAAACTTATATTGTCTTTAATATTTAATCTTCGTTGAATTTCAATTTTAATTGCTTTTAAAACAATCGCCGAAACAACCTCTGGCTCGACTCGTTCTTCTTCTTTATCAGGATAGTCAACCACAACCAGACAATACCCATCTTCTGCTTTAACTATTTGATATGGGAAATAGTTTTTATTAATATCTTCTTGCACTTGTTCATCATCAAATTTCTTTCCAATAAACCTTTTTACTTCACAAATGGCAGTAGGCTTTGGAATTCCAACACTAACAGGTTGAGTGAAAAAATCAACAGTTGACGGAATTGTTGAATTTCCATTTAAGTAATTGATACATTCATATTTGTTTGTCTGAGTATTAAAGAAATGACAACAACAAAATGTTGTTCCTAAGTCAATACCAACAAATATCTCTTCTTGCATTAGACTTAATTAATTGATTAATAAGATGATTTTTCTTCCTTTAAATCTTAACAAATAAACATCATTCCAAAAAATTTATCAAAAATTTTTTTATTAACTTTTTTAAATTTTTAATAAAAATAATATTAAGTTCTAATTATTAATTTTTAATTACCAAAAATAAATTCCCATAAATAGTTAATGACGATAGAATAACAATATATTAAAAATTTTAAAATAAAAATTAGTTAATTAAGTATTAATAGAATTTTCATCTATTCTTCCTAGCTCAGGGGAGACTAATCCCATCCCTGAGCTTATTAAAAAAGAGTAATCTCTTTGTTGAACCTATCATTTAGGTTTGTCTTGCAAAATGAGGAAACCACTTCTTTGCTTTATTTTTCCTATTAAGGTTTTTTCAAACTTCTTCTGCTTATTTCTTCTTTTTAAGCCTTTGTTTGTTTTCTACCTTAATTTTAAGGAATTTCATTTTTCTTATTTTATGAATGGAAGAAGGAATCATTTTATTACTACTGTATTACTTTGACTAATTTTCTTTTTAGTCTTCCTTTGACTAATCTTCTTTTAGTCATACCCACACTTCAGTAGATTCTTATATTACATCCATGTAATATTCTACTGTATTCTCTTGCTACACCCTTTGCAGCATTCCCTAATACATTCCTAATTCAAAGGCACCATCATAACCAGATAATAACTGGGAGAGTCGAAGTATGAATTTGTACTAGGGTTTGTGTGTGGTGTTTCAGACGTGCCACCTTCGATCTATATATTAAAAATTTTAATAATAGTAAATTAAATTTAAGTAGGTGTTGAGTTTTTACTTCATTTTGCTCAGGTAAGGTTGTTTCATTCATTCTCTTTAAATTATTTTCATGGGTGTATTTCTAATTTTCATCAATTGTAGCAA
>NW_001915807.1:0-1879 GCF_000208925.1 Entamoeba histolytica HM-1:IMSS
ATCTCCACAATATCTCATAAGATCTTTCATATTTGTTATTACAATTTCTCTTGTCATTATTTCCCATGGTATTTCTATTCCTTCTGCATTTAGTAATCTAAATGTTTCTTTGTTTATTAATCCACTCACTGTTATTACTACTGGTATAACTATTACTCGCACTAATCTTTCTATCTTTCTTATATGTTTGTGTAGTTTTGAATACATATTAATCTTATCTGTAAATGCTTTACTTATGTTTTTATCTCTTACTATTGTCATATCTATAATCACTGCTTCTTTCTTATTTAAGTCTCTGACATAAATGTCTATTCTTTTATGAATTTGTCTTCACTTCTGTTTACTATTTCTTGATTCTAAACTATAAGTATTTTATCTTTCTCTATTCTTCTTTCGTTCTTTCCTAATTCTTCTTTCCTTATTATTAATTTTTTGTATTTTCTTCTTCTCTCTTCTTCATCTTTTCTTTGTTTTCATATATTTGGTATTTAATCTTTAATCTCCTCCATATATATTCTCATATTCTATCATGTTTATTCATTTGTGTTTTCTTAGTGATTATATAATTCAAAAGAATATGATCTATTCTTGCTATCTTATTACACATTGGACACATTGCATATCTCATGTCATGTTTCATTAATGCTTTCATTACTCCTACATTTGTTGCTTTCTCTTCCATCTTCTTTATTTGTATATATGCTTTTCTTATAACATTAATTCCTTTCCATACTTTAATTGTTTTCTTCTGCTCAGTCATTTTATCCTCAAATCCTTTCAATATTTCACTACTTACTTTCTTGCTTCTCCACTTATTGATATATTCTTCTTGGAACTTTTCTCTCACATACTTAATTATTCTGTTTTTATCCCTTTTTCCTCCTTCTTCTACTATTTTTCTAAATTCTTCTTTGTTTATTCTTTCTCCATATGCTTTATACAATCTATTCCACATTCTATTCTTCTTTTCATTTATTTGTATCATGTCACCTATTCTATCTCCTCTTTTCCATGTGTAATACAAAATAGTTCTTATTAATTCAACTGCATATTCATCTCTAATGTTTTTCATTCCATCTCCCATTTTATTTCTGTTTACATATAATCTGCTACTACACATTCATGCTCAATTAATCTTTCTTTCACTTCTCTCATTATCATTTTATCTATTTCTATCAGCTTCATAATTGGTTATTTAACTACAGATGCACTATATGTGAAATTATGAATTATTTCTGTATTAATTCAGTTAATATAATTCCTACTACTGTCATTCCCTTTATTGTTTTCTTTTATTCCTTCTTCTATACTTTTACTTATTCTTTCTATGCATCCCAAATCATCATTTCTTGTGAATTGATAAACACCTAAATACTTATATTGATGTTCTGAGTCTATTATTGGAATGTCTTTCATATTATCTTGTATTTCTATATTCCCTTTCTTCATTACTCCACTTTTACTTACATTAACTTCCATTCCTATTGCTTCTATTGTTTCTATTATATTTTATGCACTATTTCCATTCCTTTCTTTGTTTCACTTGTTACTTTAATATCATCCATGTATAGTACGTGTGTCATTTTTATTCATTTCTCATTTGTTCTATCAATAACATCAAAAATGATATTCATTTGTAATATGAATAAGAGTGGAGAAATGGAATCTCCTTGTAATATACCATTCTTTATTTTAACTTCTCCTATTTCTTCTTTATATCTATATCCTATTCTTATTCTCCATCTACTACTCATACTTTTTATCAATTCAGTTATTTGAAATGGTATTTTGAAGTATCTTAATACAATTTCTAACCATTCATGATTAACTGTATCATATGCTTTTCTAATGTCATAGAATGATTCTAAATATCTTTTCT
>NW_001915806.1:0-1882 GCF_000208925.1 Entamoeba histolytica HM-1:IMSS
TAAACATTAAATGAATATTAATCAAAAATTTGTTTTATTTTTATTAATTATTTCATATTCAAATCTATAATTATTAATTTATTATATTTCATTGATCATTTATTCATTCATATTCATATTAGTTATTATCATTCAGTTGTTTTAATGATTATTTTATTAACATTTATATTCATAATTTGTGTGAGTTAATATATTTTTGTTATTTTATTTTTATTTATTTGTTTATTTCTTATTTGAATATTTTATCTTTTGTTTCTTATTTTATTGATTATTATTTTGTGAATGAATGGTTATGTTTGATTATATTTTATTTGTGGTTTTTGTATTGATTTAATATTTTTAATTGTTATTAGTATTTAAAGAAAGAGAAGAAAATGGATAATTAAGAGAGAATAGAATACAGTGTTAAGACTATTGTTGAATAGAATATATGATAATAACATAGTGTTCATTATCAGCAAGTACTTTTTGAACATTTACCTATGTTAACAATGATATGTGTTACTAAAATACTGGAGAACTTGGAAAGATGAATTAATCGCTTATTTATTCTATTTATTCGTATTCATCATTATATTCAAATTCTATTTAACACCATTTATTTAAATAAATTACTTCTTCTTTTGTTTGATTATTTAAATGATGATAAAATTGATAAGAAGAATAATAAATGAAGATAACAGATAATAAAAGAATAAAGAAATATAAAATAGATTAAATAATGATAGTTAATGGTGAATTAAATTATAAAAATAACAAATAAGTAATGAAATACAATAATTTTATGAATATATAACGATTTTATATTCATAATATTAATTTATTTTAAATTATATTTATACTCATTACATTATTATCTAATTATCATTGTAATTTTATTTTATATTTTTTATATTAATTGTTATTGATGATGAAAATAAAAGAAATGAATAGAGTTAATATAATTATCAATGAACTTAATAAATGATATAATTTGAGTATTTCGATATTGTATTTTATTAATTTTATTTCATTATATTTCGATTATTCGTTATTGATTTAGTTTATTAATTATTTTTTTTTTTGGCAACGAAAAAAAGCAAATAATTGAAAAAGAAGAGAATGAATGATATAAAAAAATAAAAAGAAAGTAAGAAGTAGAATATGATGAAGAAAGAATAAAAGTAGAAAGGAGAGAATATAAAAAGAAAGAAGATAAAGTGTAATAAAAGAAAAGAGATGATAAAAGAAGAAAAGAATGAAAAAAAAATAAAGGATGCAAATTTTATTGAAACAAATAAAAAAAGTGCAAAATTTAATGATGCAAAAATTAATAATGCAAAATATTTAGCAACATTTTTATTGATGCAAAATATTTTGAAATAAAAATAATTCATCATTTTATATTATTATATTTGATAATAAATTATATTATATATTAAATACATCATATTTATTTATTATTGATCTTTCTTTTTATTATTTCATATATTACATTATTATTCATTCATTATTTATATTTCATTTATTAAATAAAATGAAAATGAAAATGTAAAATATCAATCAATTAAATATTCATGAATAATAATTTATTAATATTTAATAATTGAAATAACAAATAATAATGTAACAATAATGATATATTCAATATATTCTTTATTTAATTTGTTCAATATTAGATTATTCTATTTCATTATCATTTCATTGTCTTCATTATTTTATTTCATTTATTATTTCATATTCATTTATTATTTTTTAAAATCAAATAAACAATAATATTGATATTCATTCATCATATTCATTTAATATAATAAATATACATAACATTTCAGAATAAAGAATGAATAATTAAGAATGAAAATAATGAATTATTCAATATTTTATTCAACATAAAATCAATAAA
>NW_001915805.1:0-1883 GCF_000208925.1 Entamoeba histolytica HM-1:IMSS
TGAAATGAAAATAACAAGATGTAAAAATACAGAAAATACAGGGAAATTAGATAATTCTTGAAGAAATCATTACAATAGATAATGAAGAATGTAGTATTCCAGAAACAAAGAAGAATATAAAAGAAGATAGAAAAATAATAGATATGAATAATGAAAAGAAAGACATAGAAATAGAAACAGATAAGAAACATGTTATAATAAGAAATGGATATGACAGTCGTATTAAAATTCAAAGTGACATTAACAGTGATATTACAATAAAAAACAGTGAGGATATAATAATTGAAGGAGAATATGAAGAATATGGAAATGTCAAAATGGTTAATTGTAAAAATCATAAAGAAAAACAAGATATTGGATATGAAACTTACACAAAAATTGGATGTGTAAGATCATTATTACTTAACAAATGTGAAAATATTGAATTTGAAATTTATGGAGATAAAAAGTCATTAGAAGTTATTGATAGTAAAACGGTAGGTATTTTAATAAGAAGAAGTTTTCATAATACAGGTGTTGATATTGTACGTATTGAAAATTCAGAAATGTCTAATATCAGTTCAAGTGAGTTGTGTAACAGAGTATTTATAACTAATAGTAGTGGAATTAAAGGCATTATCTCACAATGTAAAGACGAACTTGTATTGAAAAGAATGAATGACATTAGATTTAGAACAAATGCATTTTTGAAGAAAGTTGAAAATGAAGAGTGTAAAGGAATTAATATTGAGAAAGATGTTAAAGGAAAAGATGTTAAAGTGATAAAATGTCATAATATGAAGATAGTTGACACATCAAATTCAATCAAACAGAATGAGTGTGATAATGTTGAAGTAATAACAGAACAAGAAAATGAAATGATGGGAGGATTTTGAATGGTTGGTGGTAATAACATGCCAATGGGAGGATTTAGAGGTTCGTTTCTTAAATAAGAAAATCTGATAATGACTAATTTGATTAGTTTTTGATAAATTTGAATGTTTGAAATAACAAGATAGAAACAAACAACAAAGAGTGTTATGAAATGTGAATGATTAAATGAAATACAACAAAACAAATGAAATTGAATATAACTCTTTATTAATAGTTTTATTAATGATAGAATAAGTTAAAGATAATAGAAAATATCATCAATCAACATATAATTTAATTATGAATTTAATAACAATTATCTCAAATGAGAAATAACAGAAATAAAGTGAATGTTTCTAATGAAGAAATAAGTTAGAAAATAAGAATCAAAACAATGAAAAGAACAAATGATAATTAATGGATTGTAAATGTTCTACACCAATATGCTTTCCAAAATTAATATTTCTTTTTTGTTTCTTTATTTCTTTCTCAACAATACCTTCTCTATCACATCAAACTATATACAACTCATTATATGCAATATAATACAAATTATCTGTTTCTTTAATTGCATAAACACCTCTTTCACAAAAACTCTCTTGAACATCAGCACAATTCACAATACATACAAATCTTTTATGTTTAAACAAAGGAGTAATGTTTTGTTTTAATCAATTATTATTCAAATCATATGAATGAACAAAACTATCTAACAATGAATTATTCAATTTAATACTTTAAAATAATATTCTAAATATTCATATAACAATGATACATCACAACAGAATTAAATATAAAGTGTATAATTAACATTTATTAATTATTTAATATTCATAACATTATTTGTTTTCTCTTCTTCATTTCAATTAATTCATATTGATTATTTTCTTTTCATTTCAATTATTATGATTTATTTTGATTCAAAATTATATTTTTACAAATAATGTATTTAATATTCATTCATATTCAAATGAATATTAATTACAATGTTATTTTATCATTTTCTTTATAAACTTGAATACCACTATATC
>NW_001915804.1:0-1883 GCF_000208925.1 Entamoeba histolytica HM-1:IMSS
TAAAGAATGAATAATTAAGAATGAAAATATTGATTTATTCAATATTTTATTCAACATAAAATCAATAAAACATATATTTTGATAATACACAAATGAAATAATAAAGAAATATACAATACTCAAGAATTAATAAAAAAGAAATAAAAAGAATAAATGAATATAAAATTGATAAATAATAGAAGAAAGAAATAGAAACACAACGAAAAACAAATAATATAAAAAGAATAAAAATATATAAAAGAATAAAAATAAAGTAGAAGAAGAATATAAAAATAATAAATCACAAAGAGATGATAAAAGAAGAAAAGAATGAAAATGGTGTATTTTTAATGTAAAAATTAGAAATATGAAATAATAAGTGTCTAATTTAATTGTGTAAAATGATTAACAATATTTTATTATTGAAAAATATTTTACTCTTTTTTATGTTATTATTTATATGTATAACTTCATCATGATGTTTATTATATATTCAATCATATGTGTTATGTTATTATAACATATAATAAGTGATAAAATATAAATGAAAATGATATGAATATATGATATAGAATATAGAAAAAAACAAAAGAATAATAAGAATAAATGATAAATAAATATAGAAAAGATAATAAATGATATAATAATAAAATCAAAGTATAAAAGATAAATTTAATATTAATATAAATCAAAAGAGAATAAATGATAATAATATAAAAATGATAAGAATATAAAAATGATAAAGATGAATAAACAAATAATAAAATACATTTAAATATAAAAGAATAACAATAAGAAAATCTAAAGAATATAAACATAAAAATAATAAAATAAGAAGAATATAATAATATAATAATATATAGATAATAAGAAGATGATAGATAAATAATATAAACAGAGAAATAAATATAAAAATACGATAGATAAATAACATATAAATAAAAGAATAAAAAGAATAAAAATAATTAAATATGATTCATCAAATCATCTATTTCATTAATATTTCATACAAAATGAATACAAATGATAATAAAATATAAACATAAATATTTATATATTCTGTATTTATCATATTTTTTATTTATTTTTATTCTAGGAGCAAAATATAATAAAGTGGAATATTCTATGGATGCAAATTTTTTTGCATCTTTTTCATTTTTGTAAATTATTTAGATGCATTTTTTCTTTGCTAATTTTCGTACCCATCTAATAATACCCTTAAACTAAATAAGATAGATTACCACTAAGATTTGTTCAATGTTTTTTTTTATTATTTTAACAGTTATTAATGTTGAAGGAAGATATCTCTATGATATTATTGATGCACAAGACAATGTACTTAATTCTAGAAATGAGGAGAAATCATACAAGTACTTTAAATATGTTAGTAATGAATATCAAACTGAATATTATCCTCTTAATAGTTGTATTGGTTTTACTGATTATGCTGCTTATTTCTTTTATAACAACAATACACATATGAATTTTACTTATTACAGTACTATGGAAAATTGTAAAAATGCATTTGCTCCTATTGAAAACCGTACACTTCAAATTAATTATTCTACTATTGATGAAATTAGGAATTCATATCTTCTCATTTATACATATCATGACCAAGGATGTAAAAACTTACAAACTATTTTTTCTAAAAAGAAATTATGTTTTCCTGACAATGGAAGATGGTTAAATATCACTATAGTAAATAATACAATTTATGGTGGTGAATACTCTGATTCATATTGTTTAAATCTTGTTAATAGCTTCACTAATGATTTAGATATTTGTTTTGCAAATACTCAGAAAAATTATTTTTATATTGACCCTTCAAAAGAATTACCAGGATTAAATTTAGATTATGACTATAACTATAATCATGTTGAGAATAAAGCTCAAATAATACT
>NW_001915803.1:0-1890 GCF_000208925.1 Entamoeba histolytica HM-1:IMSS
TTATTAAATAATAATCTCTTCTTAATAAATAATATTCTTTCATAATAATCACTCATAATAAATATTAATAAATAATAAACAGTTAGTTTTGAATAGATATTATCTCACCAAATGCACATTATAACCAGACAATAACTGGGATAATCGAAGCATATAAATATTTTAGCATTCCGTGTGGTATTTCTGACGTGCATTCTTTGAATCTCATTCTTCTTTTCTAATTAAACATAAAGAATTACTGTTGATAAAACATGAAAATTCAAATCACAAACAATGAAATAATAAAAATAAAACAAAATTGAATCTTCTTCTCTTCAATTTTTTTGTTATTTTTAACAAAAATACTAAAAATAAAATAAACTAATTATAGAAAATAACAATATTATAATTTTATTATTATTATATTATTAATATTATTATATAATTAATGTTATTCTAAAAATGATAAAAATAGTGTTTGTTAAAATAGAATGATGATAAAATACTAATTGACTTGATGTGTTAATAACGTGTAATAAATATTTAAACATCCATATTTTGAACTTATAAATATCAATTTAAATTAAAATGGATAAGGTGTATATCAAACAACTAGAAGAATGGACAGAAAAAAGAATAAACAATATATTATTTGATTCAGATAAAGATAATTGGAATAAAAATACATCAGTATTTGATGAAAGAATAATAAATAACAAACATATAATAATTATTATTGAAGATGAAGATGGAAATAAATTTGGAGGATATGTTAATGAGAAAATTGATAAAATTGATAATGGTTTTATAAAAGATTCAAAATCATTTTTATTTTCATTAGAATCAAAAGGAAGAATTGAAGGAATGAAGAAATTTGATATTAAAGAACCACAATACGCATTTTGGTTATATAAACAAACAGATGATTATTTGTTTGGATTTGGAATAGATGATATTGCTGTTTATAAAGAAGATAATAAAACAGAATCATCTTGTTATCAACGCTCATTTTCATATGAAGGAATATCAAATGCACTTTGTGGGAAACAACTTCCAAAACGTTTCATACCAAAACAAATCATAGTAATTGAAATGAAATGATTCAATCTTGTTTAATTGAAAATGAAATAAAAAAGAATAAAAACAAAACAATGAAGAATATAAACAACCATCTCATTTCATCTGCCAATGAATGAAATGGTGAATTAAAAATTGACATAATTCAATGTTGATTTATTTTATTTCATTTGAAACATTCACACTCAATGATGGTGTTTTTAATAAATAAGAAAAGAAATAAGAATGAAAGAGAAATAAGATAAAATGAATAAATAAACAATTTATTTGTATTATTTCATTGAATTAATTCATTAAGAATAAAATGAATAAAATAATAGAAATAAGAATAAGAAACAAATAAATAAATGATAAAATACATCAACATATTTATGTTATTATTTATATTCTTATTCATGTTATTATTTCTTATTTTCTATTTAAAAAATAATAAACAAAACTTAATAAGAAAGATAAATAAGAATAACACAACACAATACAAATAAATAATAATAATAAAATATACAACAAACAAGAATAAACAAGAAATGATAAATGATAAAAGATGAACTAAATAAAATAACAACAAGAATAAAGAAAATAGAAATAAATAGAATAAATGTTTAGAAAAGAGGAAAAGAGTGATGTTTAAGAAAAGAGGAAATGACAAAAAGAAGAAATGAATGATGATTATAAAAGATAAATATAAAATAATAAATATAAAATCAAAACTAAAATAACATAATAATATAATAACAATATCATTGATTTTATCTTATTTTATTCTTATTTTATTTATCTTCTTTTATTATTTTTATTCTTCTATTTTATTAAATGAAAATGAATGATAAATGA
>NW_001915802.1:0-1893 GCF_000208925.1 Entamoeba histolytica HM-1:IMSS
TACTCTTAGAAATGGTCATCTCATCAGATGCTTTTCATTATTATCCTTTCACATTACTTTGTTTAATTTCCTAATTACATGTTTTTGTTTTCTTTTTATATTTCTTTATTCATCTCCTCTATCTGTTTGATAGTGTCTCTTAAGTTTCTCTTGCTTATTTCTTTCTATTTTATATTCCCTGTTTTGTACTTCTTCATTTCTACTTTCACTTCTTTTACTTACTAGCTTCTTCTTTCTTAATTAAGTCTTTCATCTCTTACTTTATACTTAATGTATTCATATATGTATTATGATTTCTTGTTTGAAGTTCTGTTCTTTTTTTCTTTAAATATCTTCTTTCCTTTCTTATCAAATTTTATTTATAACAAAATTGTGTTTCTTGGGATTATTTCAGTCTTTTAATATTTTAAATTTGGTAAACAAAAATATGAAATGCCTACTACCAAAAATCTTTGAAAATTAGTTTGGTATATTCTAAAATTATCATAAACCATGGAACAAAATACTTATTCTTTTGTTTCTATCTCATCTTTCTTACTCTTTTATTAATTATTCCTATATTCTATTATTAATTTGTGTTTATCAAGAAGAATAAAAAAAGACCAAAATAAAATAATCAATTCAATCATTTTCAATTAAATTCTTTGATTGAACATAATAAAAATGTATAGTATTACTTTTATTTATTTTAGTAATTCATACTAACATATTAATATTCGATTATATTTATAATTATACTTTAATTATGTTTTGATTTCTTTTAATAAATACAAACTACCATTAAAAATTATCAATAATCATTATACAAGAATTGTCATTTCTTACATTTTGTTATTTGAATTAACTCAATGAATAATTAAAAATTAGTTAATTAAGTGTTAATAGATTTTTTCATATATTCTTCCTAGTTTAGCCGAGATTAATCCCTGAGTTATTTGTTTTTTAAAAAGAGTAATCTTTTTGTTTAACTTATCATTTATGTTTTTCTTGCAAAATTGAGAAAATCACTTCTTTGTTTTATTTTTTCTTATTAATGTCTTCTCATCCTTCTTCTGCTTATTTCTTCTTTTTATCCTTTTGTTTATTTTCTGCCTTAATTTTAAACATTTTCTTTTTCCTTTTTTCTTTATTTTATGAATGAGAGAAAAGAATATTTCATTCCCATTATATTATTATGTTTAATTTTCTTTTAGTCTTACCCACACTTTAGTACTTCCTTATATTACACTATGTAATATTCTATCATAATATCTTGCTACACCCTTTGCAGTTTTACCTAATACATTTCTAATTCAAATACACCGTCATAACCAGAAAATAACTGGGATATTTGAAGCATAGGAATATTTTATAGTTTCATTCAGTGTCTCTGACATGCCATCTTCGAATCCCTTATCTCAAGAATACCAACAAGAAAAGAAATAAATAAATAAATAAGAAAGAATGATTCTTTGTTGTACTTTTAAATAAATAAATATTAAATATTAATAAATTAATGAAATGAATAATAATGAGAAATAATGTAATTTAAACAAAATGAAATAAAAAGAATGATAAATAATTAATATTTCATTGAATAAAATATTGTTTAATATTCATATTTCATAAATTAATTAATTATTTCATTTATTATTCATTTTATTTAAATTATTGTTTATTTAAATTATAAACTATCATATTTTATAATAAACTATTCAAAATAAATTTAAATAAAAATTTATTTATTTTATTTAAGTGTTTTTAAATTATTTCATCAAATATACAGAAGAAATACAATCATATCATCTTTCTAATGATGTTCAATCATTATACATATTTATTAACTTTTTAATTATTTCTTCTTTATGATGAATAGTACTGATAAAATATTTTCTAATTCTTCTTAGTCAATAA
>NW_001915801.1:0-1897 GCF_000208925.1 Entamoeba histolytica HM-1:IMSS
TCAGAATATTTAAACGATGAAATACTCACAAGCTAACAGTGTAACAGAATATACAATTTATATCTGTTTTGGTAAACTGTACAGATAGATATGCTAAGAACAACGAAATGTGTACACAATTTTTATATCTTTTTAATACATGTATTTAATCAAATTATGGATATAACAAATGTACATTCAATTCAATTGCAACATATCATAGTTTTATTGTTTTAATTGAAAGAAATGTACAATCAATATATTGACTATTTTAATGATTAACAAATACAAAAAATAATCACATCACAACAACTATACATTGTACAAACAACAAAACAAATTGATATATCATCTGTATAAACTTAAGGAGTATATCATACAATAATGATCTTAAGATATGACTTAAATGAAGTAAAACAGCTCTATCATATCTCGTTTTTGTGTAAGAAAATGTTCAAACAACGCGTTAATTTTACATTCCATTTTACATTCCATTGAAATTAAACTAATGCTAATTTAAAGCAAACACATGAGGATTGAAGATATTGAATATCTTCAATCTTTCATATTATTGGTTAACTATTTATAGTTTCATTGAGTTATTGAGTAATGCCGTAACACATTCTTCCTTGACAATTCAACAAATCAACCATGAATAAGCTAGATAGCCTTATTCATGGTTTAAAATAAGAGATACGGTAACAAATGAATAGCTAGCTACCGATTGTTCGTCTAAAACATTGTCATCCTTCAATTTCAATTCAATTCAGAGGAGATAATTTACGATTTTTTATATCCGATCTACATGAGAGATGTTACGGAATATTCAACTGATGACACGTTCCTTTAATTTAAGCCAGACCCACCGTTTACAATTCAACTTTTCAATGACTAAATTTTTGGGTCGGAAGTATTTTATGTTCAAAAGTTAGAAAAAACAAAAACACATTGAAATATTTAAAATGAGGTAAAAAAATTAAAATGAATAACAAATATTGAATAACAAATATTGAATAACAAATATTGAATAACAAATATTTTACAGTGGTATATATGATAATATAGTAATTTTGAAAAACACATTAAAAACATTAAAATATTTGATGAAAATAATGAATAACAAATTTCGAATAACAAACAATCAATAACAAATATTAAATAACAAATATTAAATAACACATTAAAAATATTAAAATATTTGATGAAAAATTAAAAACAAATAACAAATAAATGAATAACAAACATTGAATAACAAATACTGAATAACAAATAAATGAATAACAAATATTGAATAACAAACATTAAATAACAAATATTAAATAACACATTAAAAATATTAAAATATTTGATGAAAAATTAAAAACAAATAAATGAATAACAAATACTAAATAACAAAAAAAAGAATAACAAATATTAAATAACAAATATTGAATAACAAACATTGAATAACAAATATTAAATAACACATTAAAAATATTAAAATATTTGATGAAAAATTAAAAACAAATAAATGAATAACAAATACTAAATAACAAATATTAAATAACAAATAAATGAATAACAAATAAATGAATAACAAATACTGAATAACAAATAAATGAATAACAAATTAAAAATATTAAAATATTTGATGAAAAATTAAAAAGAAATAACAAATAAATGAATAACAAATATTAAATAACAAACAATCAATAACAAATATTGGATAACAAATATTGGATAACAAATATTGGATAACAAATGCTATACAATACTATATACAATACTATATAGTATTGTATACAGTAAAATAAAAGGAACTGATGAAATCAATGCAAAAGTTCACACAAAAACAACACAAAATATGACATTCTCCAATCGACGAGTTAATGAAAAAGGTCTAATTATCTTCTGTTCTTTCAACTGTACAGTCGAGATA
>NW_001915800.1:0-1908 GCF_000208925.1 Entamoeba histolytica HM-1:IMSS
ATTTTAAAATAATACCGATATGAAAATAAAAATATGAATAAAGTTTCAAATGTATGTAAAATAATAAAAGGGGTATAAAATAGAAAATAGGAAAGAAGTAATAAATACGATAAATATGAATAACGTGAAATAAAAAGAAAATGATAACTTGATAATTCAGAACAAATGCTTACAAAACACTCTAATACAGAAAGAATGAAAAGAAGTGCAGAAATAGCTTATCTCAAAGAACATTATCCACAAAATTTAGTTCAATTTCATAAAATAGGTGTAAAACTTCAAAATGCACCAGAAAATGAAAATGAACTTGTTGTTGAACCTGATGTACATTTTCAAATTGATGGAAAGGAATATCTTGTTTTTTTCAATAACCATTTAAGGGAAATAAATACAGTTTTAAATCGTTGGTTAGAAAATGAATTTTCAGAACATTATATTATTATGCCAGATTTTGTTAAAATGTTTGTTAAACAAGTTGCAGAAAAAGGAGAAACAGATAAAGGAGTAATACGACATTTAAAAGCAGCAGGTATTGGTTTAATTCCAGGATATGGACAATACCAAGCAATCAGAATGTGGACTTGTAATATCTTTCCAACTTTAGTATCTTCAGAAGTAAAAGAAGATGAAGATAGAATCTTTCGACTAGCATATCATGTTTATAAAACAAAAGAATTAATTGAAAAATATGGAAGTGAAATACAATCAGGTAAAATATGTGCTATAGGTATTGAAAAGAGTTTCAATGGGAAGAGTGAATATATGACAGTTTGTGATAATGAATTTTATCAAAAATTAGAATCAAAATTATTTGAAATAATGTCATCTTACGAAAAAAGTAAAGATGAAAAATTGAATGATTTAAATACATTTTTATATGGGTGTGAGAAAATAATTCAACCAACAGTAGATGAATGGAGAAGAATGTGTTTTTGTTTTGTAATTAATAGAGTGAATTATTATCTTACAAGACAATAAGAATTATTAAGCGACAAATCATATGAAGAATTAAAAACAATGACAAATCTTAGGAAAAGATTGAATCAGCTTGCTATTAAATACAAACATTTGTATTTAACAAATACACAAATTCTTCTTGGAATTAGAATAAGTCGATGTAAAATTCTTGTTGATAATAGAAAATGTAAAACAATATTTATTGAAAGTTCAAATGTCAGAGAGTTTTATAAAAAGATTAATAAAAGGTTAGATGCAGAAGTACAGATTCTTACAAACGAATATTCATTCAGTAAATTCACATTAGAAAAGATTATAAAAACAGCACAGAATTTAAACCTAGATAACGATCAAGATTTAATAGATAAACTGAAAAAAGAAATTAATGAAAAAAAAGAAGAAAGAGAAAAGTTATTGGGAAATGCAGCAACTGAAGTTGGAAAAGTAATCATAGAGAAAGTAGAATCTATAACAGATATTGCTGTTTCAATTTATAATACTGACTCATTGATACAACAATTTAAAATAAAAGATATAATAGATTATATGTTAACACAAAATAAAATAGAAAAAAGAAAAATACAAAATGAACGAACGAAAAGAGAATGTTGAAAAAAAGAAGAAATACTTGAATCCCACCAGAAAGAACTGAACCCACTGAATGAGTGAAAGAAAAATAAAGAAAATAATTCGAATCGATCTGAATACGAAACGAAACGAAAAATAGATTCGATTACTCTTCGATTTGCCATTAAATGAATACACCTACTTGGAAGAGCGAATAAAAGCTATCAAACCTACTCCAGAACAATTAGATAAATTACGTTCATCGTTTAATAACTTTGTTGAGGCACAAAAAATAACGGATGAAATTGAATCGTTTAAAGAACAATTAAGTGTGTTAGAAAAAAGTTCGAAAATTATCAGATGATTTTATCAACTTACTCAAAC
>NW_001915799.1:0-1909 GCF_000208925.1 Entamoeba histolytica HM-1:IMSS
ATTGAATTTAAAAAAAAAATGAATAAATAATTTTACACTACTTTTGAAATATATTTATTATTACAGTTGTTTAATTTCCATTAAACAATTATTTTTTATTTATTTAGTGACAATGATTATATTTTCATTCATGGATTATTAATTTGCATGAATGATGATAATGTTGGTAAATAATTAAGATTAAAGAATGAAAATTTGATTAAATTATTTATTTCATCTTCAATAAACAAAAAGAAATTATTTATAATATTAATATTTTCTCATATTAATTATTTTAATATTTAAACCCCTGTTTATTTTTTTCTATTATGTTGTTATTTAATGTAATTTTATTTATTTGACTTGTATTTCATTTAATTTCTTTTATTTATTGTGTATTTATAATAATTATCTCATTTCTTTTCTCTTTTCTTTCTTATTCTTATTTTATTATCTTATTTTTCTTTATCATTTCTTATCTTTATTAATTAATTTGATTGACATGATGTTGTTAAAATAAATAAATAATAAAATACAACAATCAATAAACAAAAATAAGATAAACAAATAATATTATTTATTTTCTATTATTCTTTATTCAAATGAGAATAATCATTTCTTTATACTTTAATATTGTTTATTCTTCTTTTATTATTTTGTTTTTCCTTAGTGAGAATGTTGTTTTTCTGTTTATTATTCCTTTATTTAAATTGATTTCTTTTTAATTTTCATCATTTTAATTATTCTCATTCAATTATCATTTCTTTATTTCTTATTTTATGAATGAATATTTCATTATTATTATATTATTATGTATAATTTCATTTGGTATTAATATCATTTATATCTTTTTATTTTATTATTAATATTTCATATTATTTTATTTCATTCTTTCTATTATTATTTATTATATTTCTTATTAATTTACTTCATCATATTCAATTATTATTTAATATTTCATTATTTCATTTTGTATTAATATTTGTGTGTTGTTTCTGATTTTCATTATTCATTTTCATTCATTTTCATTTAATAAAATAGAAGAATATAAATAATGAAAGAAGATAAATAAAATAAGAATAAAATAAGATAAAATCAATGATATTGTTATTATATTATTATGTTATTTTAGTTTTGATTTTATATTTATTATTTTATTTTTATCTTTTATAATCATCATTCATTTCTTCTTTTTGTCTTTTCCTCTTTTATAAACATCACTCAATTTATTCTATTTCTTTCCATTTCATTCTATTTTCTTTATTCTTGTTGTTATTTTATTTAGTTCTTCTTTTATCATTTCTCATTTCTTGTTTATTCATGTTTGTTGTATATTTTATTATTATTATTCTTTATTTTATGTTGTGTTATTCTTATTTATCTTTCTTATTATGTTTTGTTTATTATTGTTTAAATAGAAAATAAGAATGAATAAATAATAAGAAATAATAACATAAATATGTTGATGTATTTTATTATTTCTTTATTTGTTTGTTATTCTTATTTCTATTATCTTATTCATTTGATTCATAATGAATTAATTCAATGAAATAATACAAATAAATTGTTTATTCATTTTATTTCTTTCTTATTTCTTTTCTTATTTATTAAAAACACCCTCATTGGGTGTGAATATTTCATTAAATGAAATAAAATAAATCAACATTGAATTATGTCCATTTTTAATTCACCATTTCATTCATTGGCAGATGAACGAAATGGCTGTTCATATTCTTCATTGATTTGTTTTTATTCTTTTTTAGTTTCATTTTCAATTCATCAAGATTGAATCATTTCATTTCAATTACTATGAATCGTTTTGGTGTGAAACGTTTTGGATATTGTTTTCCACAAAGTGCATTTGATATTCCTTCATATTCAAATGAATCTTGAACACAATATGATTGTGTTTTATCATTTTCTTTAAAAA
>NW_001915798.1:0-1919 GCF_000208925.1 Entamoeba histolytica HM-1:IMSS
TAAATAAATACATTACATTCATTGATTTATTCATTTCTTTATTATTCATATTATCAATTTATTGTTATATTTATTAATTGAATATTATTCATTTGTTATATTTCATTTCTATGATATTTTATTTAATCATTTTCATCAAATAAATAATAAATAATAATTTATTGAGGTATAAATTATTTGTTATTAATAATTTATATTAAAAAATAAAAAGAAGAAAAATCGAATGACGTTTATCTTAAAAATAAATTTAAGTTCAAACTAAAAATAAAAAAAGAACTAATAAATAATCAAATAATAAAGAAAGAATGCAATTAGGATATAATGAAATAATGATTGTATCAAAGTATTTTGAAGATATTAATGATTTTATTAATTTAGAAATGGGAGTTAAAAGATTTGAAGGAAATATGGAACGATTTCATTTTAATCCAATTCCATTGAATCAATATTCAATAGAATTCTTTCCTAATATTGAAACATTTCATATTTATAATGAAGAAGATGAGGTATTTGAAGGTGGAAGAATATTTAAATATGTAATATGGTATAAAGTGAGTTATTCAAGATATTTAGAAGAGAAAGAAAAAGGAAATGTTTGTAAAAATATCGAATATACAGAAGAAGATAGAAATACATATGGAAATACAATACCAATAGAAGTTAATTCACTTGGAGATCTTTGTTTTTATGGATGTAAATCATTACAATCAATTAATATTCCAACAAGTGTAAGTAAAATAGGAAATAGATGTTTTAAATATTGTTCAACATTAACATCAATTAACATTCCAACAAGTATTAGTAAAATAGAAGATTATTGTTTTGAATATTGTAAATCATTAACATCAATTAAAATACCAACAAGTGTTGGTAAAATAGGAAATAAATGTTTTAGTTTTTGTACATCATTAACCTCAATTAATATACAATCATCAATTACATCATTTGGAAAGGGATGCTTTTATCGTTGTGGATGTGAAGAAGAATTAAAGAAGAATAAACAAATACCAAAATATTGCTTTGAAAAATAATAAAGAAGAAATAAAGAAAGAAGATAATTGAATTGTTAAAGACCAAAAATAAATTTCATTTTATAATTTTAATGATAAGAAATACATCATAACCAATTTAATTGATAATAAAATAAAGAATGAAATATCAAATGAATGAAATGAAATAAAATCATTCATCATTTATTTATTTATTATTATGTTATGTTTATTTATTTTTATTTTATTTCATATTATTTGATTGTTTCAATGTGTTGAATTGATATTTCATCTCTTATTAAATGATATATCATTCATTATATTTGTTTTGTAATAATTTTATTCTTTATTTTTATTCTTTTGTTTTTTATTTCTTCTTTCTTATTTATTTTAAACATCATTTCATTTCATACTTTTATTTTCTCTTTATATTGTTATTAACATATTAATTCATATAACATTTGTTATTATTTCATTCAAATATAAAATAAATCATAAGATTAATGAAAGAGAGATGATGAATAATAATGAAAAATCAATATAAATTTAATTATATTCTTTATTTTATTTTCATAATAATAAATAACAATATTAATCAAATAATAATGGTAACAATAAATATGAAATAAAACAATGATAATTGATAAAATAAAAAGAATAATTTTATTATATTTTCATTTATTTTATTATTCATTTAAATATATGTTATTTCATTATTTATTTCATTTCTTATTATTTTCATTTAT
Organism: Entamoeba histolytica HM-1:IMSS; assembly: GCF_000208925.1. Classification (NCBI taxonomy): domain Eukaryota; phylum Evosea; order Mastigamoebida; family Endamoebidae; genus Entamoeba; species Entamoeba histolytica. The sequence continues at coordinate 1,736 of NW_001915798.1, forward strand.
TTACAATATGTATTTTGTATCAATTTGATATAATAATGATGATTTATATTTATTTATCATATTTTATTCAACATAAAAACAAAATATTAAATAACAATAAAATAAAATCATAAATAATACACATTGAAATTATATAATAAATGATGATATTAATAATCATTTAATAGAATAAATAAAATGAAAA
>NW_001915797.1:0-1922 GCF_000208925.1 Entamoeba histolytica HM-1:IMSS
TTACTTCATTTGTTTTCTTATTACATTTATTTCTTATTTACGTTTAATTAAAAAAATCTTCATTATATTATTTTATTCACATTTATATTATTCCATGAATCAGTTGTATAAATATTCTTGATTATTTAAAATGTATTTCTTGTTTGTTTTTACATAATATATTTGAATTATTATATCTTTCATCAATCAATAGAATTTATGTGTATTTCATGTTTAATCTATTTCTCACATATTGTTCTATTCAAACAATTTATTCATTTAATTTCATATAAATCATAAAATAATAACTTAATGCATTTATATGTTATTTTATTTATAATAATTGTTTTTGTGTTGTTCAATACTCATTTTTATTTCTTATCTCATATCGAAATAGTATTGTTCATTAGTAGTGATAATATTCTCTTCTTTTCTTTCATTTTCTTTCATTTTGATATGAATTTAATATTCTGTATTTCTATTTCTTTCATTTTAGAATTAATGATTTAATTCAAACAAACAACTAGTTTGATTTGATAGAGATTGAAATTGTTATTGAAGAAGAGATAATTAAATGAAATAACTCATATTGTTGAACTTATGTTGCAGTTATTCTTTCTGAACATTCATTTGTTGAATATTTCAACATCATTCTTCACTAATTATTATATTTTATTACAAAATGTTATAACAAAGAATAAATATGAAGAATAAACAAAACATCAATGAAACAAACAATAACTTAAAAACATTCAAAAATATAAAAATACGATGAGTTAAGAAATGATAATTCTATAATTATTACTTTTTCTTTGATTTTTCTTTTAATTAACATTTATTATACTTTAATGAAAACACAAATAGAATGAATGACAATAAGAATAACAAAATTAATGAAAAACATGAAGAAATTCAAATATAATAAAGAAGTTTGTCATGTTAAAACACCATTGAAAGAATGAAGAAAATTCATAATAAAATGAATTAAAAAAGAAATTAAAAAATATGAAGAAAATATAAAACACATTCTCATCAAATATAACCATTTTACAAATAAAGAAATGAAATATAAATTTATTGAAGAATGAAATAAGTTAATTGAACAAAAATAACATTTATGTTACAATAAATAAATTATCTAATACATACAAATTTGATGATGAGAAAGTAAAAATACATTTCAATATGAATTAATGTTAATGATACAGATATTGAAGATATTATTTGTTTTATTTTGAATGAATTAAATGAATAAAAATGAAAATATTTAATAATTAACAATTAATTCAATACATTGAATGAAGAAATGGAGAAGATATAAAAATGAAACAAATCTTAATACAATAAGTGTTTTGATTTATGAAATATTGAATAAATATGTGATAAATCAATTATATTTATTTCATTTGTTTTAGTTAATTTAACAAAAGAAGAAAACAATATTACATTTTAATTCAAACAATTTCCATTGTATTTTATATATACAATTAAATACAAATATTGTCATTTGAAATATTCAGAAATTCTATTATATTTGATGATTTTGAATAATATTAAAATGAATATATTCATTTTCATCATATAATTCAAATTATGGTATTATCATTCATATCACAAATGACATTGAATAAATTGTAATTCAACAATAAATGTATTGTAATTGAAATAAAAGTGAAATATTCATTCTAAATAATTCATTTTATTGCATTAAATATTATTTTATATCATAATATTGTTGATGTTTTGTTATTCAATTCTTTTTATTGTTCCTTTATAATTTAAATATATTCTATTTTGATTATTTCATTGTAGTTGAATATTTCATCAAGTATCTTCTTCATTTCAAATTCATTTTATTAACAACTCTCATTGTTTAGTTTATGTATTGTTCATTCATTATCATAATTATACATTCAAATTCTTTATTTTGTTAATGTCTTTTA
>NW_001915796.1:0-1924 GCF_000208925.1 Entamoeba histolytica HM-1:IMSS
CTGGATACGACTTACAATCAAATGTTTATATTTCAATCAATGCAGGTCCTAAAATTAAAGGTGTTATTCTCGGTATGAGTGAGTGTGTTGGTGAATTAACATGTTGTCTTTGTCCATTGTTTGCTGGTTTGATTGCCACACAAACAGATGATAGAAAATGGGCATTATGGTTTGGATTGATATTACAATGTGTTGGAATTGTGTTATGCATCATTACACAAGCCATAACCATCATTCTTGAACGATTTGACAAACAAAAAGAAAGTGATGAAATTGAATTAGGTAATAATGAATATCAAGAACCTACTCCAATTGAAGATGTAGATGTTGATACTAATTTAGTTCATCAAATTGAAATAGAAGATGGAAATGTTTCTGAGTCTTCAGAACTAGACAAAGAAGAAGATACTGATGAAAAGAGTCCTGAAGAAAATGAAAATGTTCAACCCACTGGTACTCCAGAACAAAAACCTTCTAACGAATAAACAGACATGACATGTCTTTGATTTCTATATTATCTATTTTAATTTTTATTCTTTGATTTTATTCACACATTTGTTTATTTTAGTCATCTCTTATTATTCTTGTTTAATGTAAAGAAATATCATTGTTATTATTTTATTTAATCGAGTATTTTAACTTTATCTTTAATTCATAATGAAATTCAGCAAAGTAATTCTCTCTTATAATTTCATACACCAAAGAACAACCAACTAATAATTAGAGATGAGAATTTATTCATTTTAATTGGTTTTAATTAGTATATGTATTTCTTTACTTTGGTCTTTCAATGTACAAATTATAATTGTTTCTTTTCATTGACTCTTTTTATTGATAAACTCAGGTAAAACATTCATTTAGTATCATTATGAGAGTCTTTAATTCATTTCATTAAAATTATTGATATTAAACAAAGTACTTTATTTCTTTATTTTCTTGAAATTGTAAAGTTCTTAGTATAGTAATGAGGTTAGAAAACTATCAATTATGTAATTTTTACATTCTTATATCATAAACTTACTTATAAACTTAATCCAATAATATCAAACTCTGTTTAGAATATTATTTCTCTTAGGCAACTGTCTTATTCCTATTTTCAGTTAATTCAATTATATGTATTTAGCTGTGATGAATATCATATTCTATAATATCAAAGATATTTTAATTATAATGTTTTTCATTTATTTTATGATGATATTAATTTATTTGTGGTTTTTAATTAATTAATGCTTTCTGAATTAACCAATATATTGATTGAAGCAGATACTGTATATATTTTATTTACGACTTTATAAAAATTCTTCTTTTTTTTCTACTTATCTCTTTTTATCAAATATCTTCTAATTATTCAACCAATTAATTCAAATCAATACATCACTTCAATTAGAATTTCATTTCTTTGTTTTATTATTTTATTTATTTTCTGACTATCATCCAGTTCTATATCTTTCATTGTGTATTAATATTTATTTTTCATATTCAATGTCAATATTATCATCATTATTGTGTATTTATTATCAATGTCATTCCTTTCTTATTTTTTTTTTCTGAAATAAAAACATTCAGCTTAAATAAGACTATAAATATATTTTATGAGTGTTACAAAATGGTTATTCAATTTCTTCACTATGTTTTAATCATATAAGAGAGTTTTTCGAGGTATTCATATAAAATTTTATTTTAACTCAACAATATTATTTTCCATATAAGCAATAGCATTTCATACTATTCCTCATTGACTATAAGATGTTGGTTAATTATAATTTCAATAGAAGTAATATTTTTATTATTTTGTTTCACCAATATTATTATATTATTACAAATAGTCTTTCTAGACTTTGTTTCTTTATTTTATATTAATTTCTTTCAACTTCAATTATATTTAATTAGTGCATAATGTTTAGATAATGAACTATACAATTAA
>NW_001915795.1:0-1926 GCF_000208925.1 Entamoeba histolytica HM-1:IMSS
AAGAAACATAAAATACAATACTAACAGAAGAAATACAATACAATGAATAAGAATGAATAATAATTGAAATAACTGTTAAAAATTAATAAAATCTACATAATTTCAAATATAATAAAAATGAATAACATCTAACAAATAACAAATAATAAAATAACAAATAAGATAAAAAATAACAAGAAATAACGAATGAATAATTACAATAATGAATAAAAGAAGAATAAAAATGAAAATAGAGAAAATAACAGAATAAAAACATAACAATATAATAATATATTATACAATAAGAAAATTTAATTAACAATGTAATTATGAATATTTCACGAAATAAATATTAAGAAAATAATAATAAAATACAAACAAATAAAGTGAAAATATAAATAATGATAATGAAAATAAAGTATAATATGAATAAATAATAACAAAATAATAAATATCAAATTGAAATAGTATTTGAAAATACACGAAATAAAATAAAAGAAAGAAATAAAAGAATCAATGAAAAATAATAAACAAACAACAATATAAATTAATAAAGAAAATAAAAAGAATGATAATAGAGATTATATTCAAATAATATAAAGAATAAGAAAGAGAATGAAAATAAGAATAGAATATAAAATAAACATACAAATAAACAAGCAAAATGAAATACTGAAAATAAATAAACAAAGAAAGAAAATGAAACAAAGAAAAGAAGAAGAAACAACAAATGATAAATAACAAAAACATAAAATAATTAAAATAAACCAAAATGAATTTATTGATTATTTAATAAGAATAATAAATAATAAATACATTAAATTCTATAACAAATAAACATAATAAAAGAGAAATACAAGAAATAATCAAATAAAAGAAATAATAAATGAAAATAAACAATACATAAAACAAATACTATTCAAGTAAAATAAACAAATAACATAAGAATTAATAAAGAAACAATAATGAATGAAAATATTAATATGAAAATGAAGAAATAAATGAATAAACATAAAATACGAGAAGAATGAAATGAAGAAGAAATAAAAGAATAATAAAATGAATAAATGTAATTAATTCAACAATAGAAAGAATAAACAATAAAATAAACAAAATGAAAATATGAAACTAATAAAGTAAGATAAAGAAAGATAAAATAGAGATAAAGAAGATAGAAATGAATAAAATAATAATTAATCATTCTTATTGTACTTTTTATTTATTTTAATATGAATGAAATGATATTATTTGAAATGTGAATATTCTATATTAATTTGTTAATTATCATTATTTTATCATTATTTCTTTGAATGTTTATTTTATCTTTTATTTTCTTATTTTATTAAAAACATTAACCATTTTAAAACATTTATTTTATTTCTTTTCAATTATCCCTTATTTTCTCTCTTTTATTCTTTTTGACTAACTAACACTTTGGGATAAATGTTCTATTTGAACTTATCATTTCTCCATTTCTCATCATCTTCTTCTTAATAACTTCAGACAATTTTGTTGAATTTAATTTGGAAATAAATCTACATTGGTTCTTGTCTATCGTTGATACCCAAATTACAATATGTCTAGGTTTAGGCCACTCCTAACATAGTATAACGTGGAAACCAACTGAATAGCTGACCTTTATAAAAGTACAACCAAATATAATATTCTAATAATCATCAAATGCCTTTAAGAAGATATGTATTTTCTATTCACCATCTTCTAGACACTCTTATGTGCTTCTGGAGGGATTTCATTAAACAAATTACTCTTTGTTGTGACTCACACAATGAAATCACTTTAAAAATCAAAGTAAACGACTTAAATATGAAATGAGAAAGTAAAATGAGAAAGTAAAGAATATTCAATAATGACTTTTGACGTGTTTCATATTTATTCAATAATTAAAGTCATAATCAAATAGTAATAAATATAGTAATAATATAATAT
>NW_001915794.1:0-1929 GCF_000208925.1 Entamoeba histolytica HM-1:IMSS
ATATGATGAGTCATATTATGACATTAAGAAAGCATATGATACTGTCAACCACGAATGGGTAATTGAATCATTAAAGTATTTTAATGTAGAGGGAGTCATCATTGACATGATTGAAAGTATGATGACTAGATGGAAGATATTCATCGGCTATAAATTTAATGAATATCTAGGATATATTAAATTAAATAGAGGAATTTTACAAAGTGATTCATTATCAAATCTACTCTTCATCATTCAGATGAATGTAATTTCTCAAATCATCGAAGAGAAATTCCCAAAATCAAATCACACTTTATATATGGATGATTTGAGAATAATGACAGAAAGTAGTGAAGAAATGGGAATAATCCACAATGAAATTAAAGATAAATACGTTACATATTGAAATGAATGAGAAAAAGTCATGAATGGTATTAAAAAACATTAAAGAAATACCAAATTGAATGCAAAACATCCCCGTAGTTGAAGGTGAGGACTTGTATAAATACTTAGGAATATGGCAGTCCGATGAAATTGATGACACCTTCAATTGTAAAACCATCAAAGAAAAAATGAATCAAAAGATGGAAGAAATAAACATTGATGAAAGTAGTAATAGAAGATATATTACTAGAATAAACACGGAAGTAATCCCTATCTTCAGATATTCAGCATCAGTTGTAAATTGGAAAATAACTGACCTAGACAAAATTGATTTGGAAATGAGAAAATATTTAAGAAATGCAAAATACAATGGTGAAACTCCAAAGATAGGTTGTATGTCATTATAGAAGAAATGGGTGAAGGATTAATAAACATAAATGACGAATATGTTAATGAATTAGTAAGAACAGTAATGTACTACTGTACCAGAGAAAGTGAAATAGGAAATAACGGCAACGAAAAAAAAGCAAATAATTGAAAAAGAAGAGAATGAATGATATAAAAGAATAAAAGTAAGAAGTAGAAGAAGATGAAGAAAGAATAAAAGTAGAAAGGAGAGAAGATAAAAAGAAAGAAGATAAAGTGTAATAAAAGAAAAGAGATGATAAAAGAAGAAAAGAATGAAAAAAATAAAGGATGCAATTTTTATTGAAACAAATAAAAAAAGCGCAAAATTTAATGATGCAAAATATTTAGCAACAAAATTTAATGATGCAAAATATTTTGAAATAAAAATAAATCATCATTTGATATTATTATATTTGATAATAAATTATATTATATATTAAATACATCATATTTCTTTATTATTTATCTTTCTTTTCTTTTTATTATTTCATATATTAAATTATTATTCATTTATTATTTATTATTTATATTTCATTTATTAAATAAAATGAAAATGAAAATGTAAAATATCAATCAATTAAATATTCATGAATAATAATTTATTAATATTTAATAATTGAAATAACAAATAATAAAGTAACAATAATGATATATTCAATATATTCTTTATTTGATTTGTTCAATATTAGATTATTCTATTTCATTATCATTTCATTGTCTTCATTATTTTATTTCATTATTTCATATTCATTTATTATTTTTTAAAATCAAATAAACAATAATATTGATATTCATTCATCATATTAATTTATTATAATAAATATACATAACATTTCAGAATAAAGAATGAATAAATAAGAATGAAAATATTGATTTATTCAATATTTTATTCAACATAAAATCAATAAAACATATATTTTGATAATACACAAATGAAATAATAAAGAAATATACAATACTCAAAAATTAATAAAAAAGAAATAAAAAGAATAAATGAATATAGTTTTGATAAATAATAGAAGAAAGAAATAGAAACAACAACGAAAACCAAATAATATAAAAAGAATAAAAATATATAAAAGAATAAAAAGAAAGTAGAAGAAGAATATAAAAATAATAAAACACAAAGATGTAATAAATAAGAAAAGAAGAAATAAA
>NW_001915793.1:0-1942 GCF_000208925.1 Entamoeba histolytica HM-1:IMSS
TCTTCTTCTTTAAAAGTAAATAATTGTTGGAATTGTCCATCCCAATAAGTGTCCCATCTTCTTATCATCAATTGATCATATACTCTATAATTTTGTTTTTCTAATTCAATAAATTTATTTGCTGATTCTTCAAGAGTCATTCCTGGGAAAACATTCTTTGATGCAAGTCCTCTTAATTTACCACCAACAGAAATCATTTTAAATGTATCAATAGAAATAGGTGTAGAAGTAATGTCTACAATCTTGTCATTCTCTATTTTTCCAATCTGTCCATTATGAAGCAAATAAACACCTTCATTAAGACAAACAAAATTAGAAAATGATTCTTCACTATATGGAATTAAATCAACTGGTTCAGTTTCAGTTAATGTTAATTTCTTTAATGAATGTTTTGTTTTATTTTCTTCTTCAAACCATTGACTTGTTGTATAATATACTACTCCATTTAAATGACATCCAAGTGATAATTTTTGAAGTTTTACTAATGTCTCTGCATCTAATACTTTAGCATAACTAAGTGCAATAATGGCTACTAACAGTATTATTCGCATATTCTAATTTTCAAGTTCTTTTACTTAAATAAATAGTTTAGAAAAGTAACTATGTTTGGAATTTTGAATATCATTTTTTTAGGATTATTTTTTGTTATTGTAAAAGTAAATTAATAATAAGCAATTGATTAAGTATTAATAGAAATAGTTTCTATTGTTCTTGAATCAGCGGAGACTAATCAAATCTCTGAGTTCTTCTTCTAGTATTTCTACAGGATATGTTTGGTTGTGATAGAAGCAGTATTCCATGATATCCATCATGTTTTTTATGACATAGTTTTTACCTCTTTCTCGATGTCAATTTCAATTTTTAATTCTTTAATTAATTTATTACTTTATTTATTTATTAATCCATTGATTGAAATTATTACTGGAATTATTTTGACATCTTTTAATTTTTCTATTTTCATTAGAATATTCTTTAATTAATTATACTTATTTCTTTTCTTCATTTACACTCAATTAATATTGTAATATTCAACAATAGTCATATTAAATATTAGACTAGTTTTGTTCTTTTTATCTATTAAATATATATGTCTGGTATTTTGTGATATTGTCCAACACTTTTATGCATTATTTGTTTGTTCCATATCATTGTGCTGTCTTTATATTTGAATATTGTTTCATATTTTATTTTTATATTGTTTATTTCCAGTGTATTTTCTTATTAATCAATATTATTATGCCAATATTGTCATGGTTTTCCATTTGTGATTTTTTATGATAAATACAAGATAGTAGAATGTGTTCTACTGTGGCTATCTTGTTTTTACAAAGTGTGCAGTATTTCAATCTTTCATTTTTCATTATTTTTGCTTTCTTATACCCACAAAATATTGCTCCATCTTGCATTTTAGTTAATTGTAGGAATGCATTTTTCTTAATATTGATGGACTTCCATGCTTTCACTGTAGTAGTTTTATCTACTCCTTTTGACTCGAACCATCTTCTAAAATATCACTTATTTGATGACACTTCCATTTTTTGATGTATTTGTCATTAATTTCTTTATTTCTACTACTACTTCTTTTTCTTTTTTCTTTTCAACAATTTCATTTATTATTTCTTCTATTTTTGTTTCATTTATTTTATGAATTTGTGTTTTTTAATTCTATTCCATATTCCCTTCTTACTGTACCATTTATCTATTATGTTATTTCCTATTTCACTTTCTCTGGTACAGTAGTACATCACTGTTCTTACTAATTCAATAACATATTCGTCCCTTTATATTTATTAATCCTTCATTTCTTCTAGAGTGACATACAACCTATCTTTGGAGTTTCAACAATGTATTTTGCCTTTCTTAAATATTTTCTTATCTCCAAATCCATTTTATCTAGGTCAGTGACTTTCCAATTTACAGCTGATGCTGAATATCTGAAGAT
>NW_001915792.1:0-1947 GCF_000208925.1 Entamoeba histolytica HM-1:IMSS
ATTTGAAGGAGTAAAACCTCCTTCAGCTACACGATTAATGTATAGTTTTAATGGATCAGAATTTGAACCAAATGAAGAATTTAAAATGTTTAAGAATATGATAATTGATTTTTATCACAATGATGTTAATGAGAAGTTAGTTGTCGATGAATTAACTGCAATGATGGTTTTTACTGTTGTGGAAGGAAAAATTTATATGACTGTTTATTATATTAAAGCTACATCAACTTCTATTGAAAGCCATGAAGTTGGACCTCGTATTGTCATGGTACCTGGTAGAAACAAATTTGGAGCTGAAGATATGAGAGAAGAAGCAATGAAAGTTCCACAAGAACTTGTTGCACCAAAGAAAAAGAAGAATGTTTCAAAAGATATGTTTGGACAAACTATTGGAAGAGTACATGCTATTGGTGAGGATTTAGAACAATTAAATAAGAAAATTAAATTACCTAAAGCTTTGAGAGAGTCAAAGAAAGAAAAAAAATTGAGTAAGAAATAATTGATTGATGATTATATTTCTTTGTTATTTATCCAAAAAATTATTTTTTACTTTATATTTTCATTAGAAATTGTTTTTAGATTATTTGATATTAGATATTTTTATCCAAAACACTGATTATTTATTCTTTTAGGATTGTTAAATTACTCTTTAATATATGTAAAGGAAGTCTGAAAATATCTAAAAAAAACTCCATACAATCGTCTCTATAAACAAATAATTTTATTATGAAAACCATTTTTAAATACTAATAAATATTCATAATATTCTATAACTATTTCTTGTCTGGTTAGATAAAAATAATATCATTTTTATTTATTTTGTTCTTTATTTACCTTTTTTATCTTTTTAGTAAGGGAATATTCTAAACACGTTAATATAATAGTTTCAATAAAATATATGTTATAGTACTATAAACTATCAAAATTTAGATGTGTATTACTCTAAAACATATGTAATTGATCTTATCATATTTTATTTCATGTTATTTACTTAAAAAGATTTTCTTATTTTCAATAAATTTAATCAAAATTTATTTATAAAAAAAACTTTTTTAATTTATTTTTTATTCATAACAAAAAGACGTTTTAATAAATATTGTATTTCAAGAGTAGACTAATACAAATTTGAATACTATAATATCCATTTCATTAATTAAACATTTTTTCTTTCCCGCAATAGAGAAAAAGAATAATTAATTAAAAGCAAAAATAAAATTGAAGTATTAATTTATAAGAAAAACAGATTTTGAAATTTGAATATTCTCCAAAGACAATTTATAGAAAAAGGAATATTCATAATGATGTTATTTTATTATTATTTAATAACTATAATGAATAATTTAAAAATGGTTTAAATATAGTTTTAGAATAACAACAAAGAAATATGTTATTGATAACAGAATTTAATTAAGACAAAACTAAAAAGAAGATGAACGTCCTGAACATCCTAAATGGAAAAAAGTTCGAAACATGAAACACAGAATTGGGAAGTTTAAAATAACTTAGAATTTATTTCTTAATGCAAAAGAAGACAACACAACAGCCATGTTATTGTTATTTATGTCAAAAGAGTAAAATGTTTGAAATAACTAATCCAAAAATCAAAACAACTAAGTTGTGTGTGTTGATATTACGTTCACTTAAAATGCTTCATCCTGAAATGGAATGTTATTCAATAAAGACAGACATTAATGAATTTATTCAAAGTCATTGGGTTATGTTAGTGAAGTTAAAGATATGTTTGTTAAATTTAATAACAGATAGTTTTTAAATAAATCTCTTGTTAATAATTATCATTTCAGATACAAAAAATAATAAGAGAAAAGAAACTGAAATGAAAAGAAAGAGATTAATAAGTATAGTTCAAACAGCTCAATGGAAAAAAGCTATTCTTGATGCACTTAATCATTGTCCATTAATTGAATGTGGAAAAGACTTTTGTCATGA
>NW_001915791.1:0-1950 GCF_000208925.1 Entamoeba histolytica HM-1:IMSS
TATTCTTATTATTCTTTTGTTTTATATTCTATATCATATATTCATATCATTTTCATTTATATTTTATCACTTATTATATGTTATAATAATAACATAACACTTATGATTGAATATATAATAAACATCATGATGAAGTTATACATATAAATAAACAAAAAAGCAATTAATTAAGTATTAATAGAACTAGCTTCTGTTCTTCCTGGCTCAGGGGAGACTAATCCCAATGAGTCTTCATCTTCAAGCAACTCTACGGAGTATGTTTGATTGTGATCTCCGCAGTATTCTATAACATCTATCATGTTTTGTATTACAAGGTTTTTAGCTTCTTTCTCGATGTCAATGTCAATTTTTAATTCTTTAATTAATTTATTGCTTTCTTTATTTATTAATCCAATTATTGAAATTACTACTGGAATTATTCTGACATCTTTTAATTTTTCTATTTTCATTAGAATATTCTTTAATTCCTTGTACATATTTCTTTTCTTCAAATAGGTTCCATTAATATTGTGATCAGCAACAATAGTCATATCAAATAATAGACTAGTTTTATTCTTTTTATCTAATACGTATATATCTGGTATTTTGTGGTATTGTCCATCACTTTTAGAATTATTTGTTTGTTCATATCATTGTAATGTCTTTATATTGGAACACTGTTTCATATGGAGGTTTTTATATTGATTATTTCCTGTGTATTTTCTTATTAATCAATATGATTATGCCAATATTATCATGTTTTTCCATATGTGATTTTTTATGACCAATACAAGATAGTAGAATGTGTTGTACTGTTGTTATCTTGTCTTTACACAGTGTGGAGTATTTCAATCTTTCATTTTTCATTATTTTTGCTTTTCTATACCCACAAAATATTGCTCCATCTTGCATTTTAGTTAATTGTAGAAATGCATTTTTCTTAATATTGATGGACTTCCATGCTTTCACTGTAGTAGTTTTATCTACTCATTTTGACTCGAACCATCTTCGAAATTGTCTACTAATTTGATGACACTTCCATTTTTGATGTATTTATCAATAATTTCTTTATTTCTACTACTACTTCGTTTTCTTTTTTTCTTTTTTTCTTTTCAATATTTTCATTTATTATTTCTTCTATTTTTGTTTCATTTATTTTATGAATTAGTGTTTTTTTAATTATATTCCTTATTCATTTCTTGTTGTGTCATTTATCTAATATGTTATTTCATATTTCACTCTTGTACAATAGTACATCACTGTTCTTACTAATTATTTCAATAACATATTCATCATTTATGTTTATTAATCCTTCACCCATTTCTTCTATAATGACATACAACCGATCTTTGGAGTTTCACCAATGTATTTTGCCTTTCTTAAATATTTTCTTATCTCCAAATCAATTTTATCTAATTCAGTAATTTTCCAATTTACAACTGATGCTGAATATCTGAAGATATTGATTACTTCATTGTTTATTCTAGTAATATATCTTCTATTACTACTTTCATCACTGTTTATTTCTTCCATCTTCTGATTCATTTTTTCTTTGATGGTTTTACAATTGAAGGTGTCTTCAATTTCGTCGGACTGCCATATTCCTAAGTATTTATACAAGTCCTCACCTTCAATGACTGGGATGTTTTGCATTCCATTTGGTATTTCTTTAATGTTTTTTAATACCAATCCTGATTTTTTCTCATTCATTTCAATCCCTATTCCACTTATTATTTCTTTAATTTCATTGTTAATTATTCCCATTTCTTCACTACTTTCTGTTATTATTCTCAAATCATCCATATATAATGTGTGATTTGATTTTGTGAATTTCTCTTCGATGAATTGAGAAATTACATTCATCTGTATGATGAAGAGTAGAGGGGATAAGGAATCACCTTGTAAAATTCCTCTGTTTAATTTAATACATCCTAGATATTCATTAAATTTATAACCGATGAATATCTTCCA
>NW_001915790.1:0-1951 GCF_000208925.1 Entamoeba histolytica HM-1:IMSS
ATACATCCATTTATATACATAGTACATACTTGTGTTGAATCAAGATAATATCCATATTCACATTCAATACAATGGTTTTGATTATTTAATTTAGTACAATGTGAATTTTCTTGACATTTATTGTTTGAATTAAGAGAATATCCACTTTTACATTTAATACATTTAAATGCTTCATTTGATTTACCAGTTAAAACAACACAATTTTGAAATGGATTAATTAGTGTTATACTTTCATCAATTATCATAATATTATTATTACCATTACCATTAATAGTTAGTGTTGTTGATATAGAAGAAGTAGTGAAATAATAAATACAATCACTAACAAAAGAATTACAAGTGAGATCACCATTTATAATTAAATTGAATGGTTTATTTGATTGATTTGATAAATGTTTTATGTGGTTATTTCCATCAATTTCTAATGTATTTGTTTCTGAATTGTATTTAAATCGTGCTATAATACTTGGTTTTCTAATATTCGTAATTTCAAAATTATTAATTTTTAGCATTTGTTTGTACTCTTTGATTGGTGAACCCCCATTTATTGATAATTTAACATTATCATCAACATTAATTTGTTTAGCATACTCAAAGTTATTTAATAAAATGTTATGGTCAATATGAAGAATTGTATTGCTGATATTAGCCATGTTAAAGTTTACTGTTGTTAAACTTGTTTTAATATTAAGAGTACATTCAGTTCTATTATCATCACATGGACAATGTGGATAATTAAATATATAATCACCTCTTCCTGAATATGATGGTGAATAATCAGTACCAATCATTGTACAAATAACATTTTTATCTAAATCAATTCCATTTGGACAAAATCTCATTAACCTCTTATTTGATAATAAATATGCTGTACCATCTTTCATACCAAGTCCTTTATCAAAGTCTTTTGGTAAATAATGATTATCTGATTTTTTATCAAAATCAAGTGCATTGTTATTATTAAATGACATCACATCAAAACATTGATCATTACCACCTGGATTTATAATTTCAAATCCTTTATATGTTGGTGTTGTAGTTGGTTTGTAAAGATGTATCCTATTACTATTCCAAATAATTAATTGAGGTTGATTTAATGATGGAGTTGTTTCAAATTTAATTAGTCGTTCAAATGACACACTGCCATTCCAAATTATTGTAGAATTTTTTCCAATGTTAAATTCTTCTCTTGTATGAAAATAACCATCTAATGTAATTTGAGAATCTTGTTGAATATAAAAATTCTTTGCATTCCAATAATCCTTTAAACTTGTCATTGTAAAAGTACCATTAAAATATGTACTTTTACATTCCATAGGTTTAGTTAAAGAATAAATGAAGTTACTCGTAAAATGATATGAATAATCATTATTAGTTGATTTGCATAGTGTAAGAAAGTTATCATTAAATCCACCATCAAATGTATTTCCTGATTGATTGCAATCATAGCTTTAGCATGAATACAAATAGACAATAATATAATATAAAATATTAACATAAATGAGTATGAAGAATAACAATATGAGATTATTTGTGATGATTATAGTTTCTTTAATTTTTATTATTTTGAATCTTTTGTTAAATTTTGTTATTTTATACTATAAATAGATTATTATAATATAATAATTTATTATTTGTTTTTATTATTTATAGTTAAAATCTTACAACAAAAAAAATGAAAAACATGAATTTTTGATTAAATATTGGATAATTGTTTCATTTAAATCATTATTTTATTTATTGAACATATTATCGTCTTTTTATTTTTAAACTATTCATTCCATGAATGTTAAAATAAATATGTATAATATTATACAAAATAATATCTATTAATTATTTTTTCTTCTTTTTATAAAAATAACGATAGATATAAATAGAATTCATGTGTTTCATTGACATTTTATAATGTTCAACACAAAATTATTAAAACAGCCACCGAAAGGAACTAAAG
>NW_001915789.1:0-1956 GCF_000208925.1 Entamoeba histolytica HM-1:IMSS
GAAGTCAGATGGTTTGTTTCATGTCTTGATGTTATGTATAATAAGAATGAACAGTATTAAAAGACTTTAGTGGAGTTGTACTTCTTCATAAATAGAATAAATAACACTTGACTATTTATATGATTAATTCACATGTATTATAAAGATAAAGAATGATTTGATGTAAGAAAATAAGTTATTCTCAAAATAAAATAATTGAAAGATGAAATGTAATGATAAAACAAACTATGAATAATCAAAATTAAAGTGTAATGATGTTTTTACTTTCATTAAATATAATTTCATTAAATAAAAGATGAATGTTGTTATGGTTTTAAATATAACAAACAATAAAACAATAGAAATACTACAACAATATCAAAAATATACATAGTTATGATATAAGTTGTTAGATTTATTAGAATTTATGTAGTACTTGTATGTATATAATTACCATTTCAATTACATAAAACAGAGATTATTATTTGAATGAAATATTATTTAATTAACAATACATTTGATTCATTTAGTGTTGATTTAATAGCATCATTTTTAATTCAAATAATTAAGTATTTGTTGGTTATTTCATATGGGATGATATATTTTTAATTTGTATGAACAGTTTGTTATCAACAACATAGTGTTTTATATTTTGTTGATAATTCATGAAGAAGTAAAAGAATGTTTGAATAAACTGAATTTTACAATTGAAAATATAATCTTTCCATCAAACAATTCTTTTATTCATCATGAAAATACAATTATCTTCAATCATGGCAATCATTTCTTATACCACACAATTCATTTTCATGTAAAATATGGTGGTGTTTACTTTAACTATTGTTATTAAAAAGAAGATGGTGTTATTCATGAATGAATATTAAGTCATTAAATTATTCAATGTTGTAATTACTATGTTAATGTTTAATAATATAAACTATGTTATAAATGCAAAATAACAATACTTCAAAGAATAGTGATGTATTTGATGGATTAGTATGAAAATGTTGTTTATAATAAATTCTCTGACAAAATAATATATAATAAGTCGTAGTGAACAAAAAGAACCAAAACAAAACTGAGTTAATATAAAAAATAATATACAAATAGCAAATAGCAATAGATGTATATTCAGTCTTGCTAAGATAAATATCCAATACAATGTTAGTTGTTATAATGAATTTATTGACACTAACACATAAACAATGTATTAACTTATCAATACTATTGTTAAAATAATTAAGAATGTTAGTATCAACATTAAATCGAATTGTTATAACTTGTTTATTTACTATACTTTATTTTAGTGTTTATGTTTATTCACTTTAACTGAGTTAGTTGGTATATTGATTGAAATGAAAAAGAGCAATCAAATAATGGAAAAAAAAAGAGAAGGAATGATATAAAAGAATAAAAATAAAGTAAGAAGTTTGATATGATGAAGAAAGAATAAAAGTAGAAAGGAGAGAAGATAAAAAGAAAGAAGATAAAGAGTAATAAAACAAAAGAGATGATAAAAGAAGAAAAGAAAGAAAAAATAAAGGATGCAAATTTTATTGAAACAAATAAAAAAGTGCAATAAAAAAGTGCAAAATTTAATGATGCAAAATATTTAGCAACATATTTTATTGATGCAAAATATTTTGAAATAAAAATAATTCATCATTTGATATTATTATTATATTTGATAATAAATTATATTATCTATTAAATACATCATATTTCTTTATTATTTATCTTTCTTTTTATTATTTCATATATTATATTATTATTCATTCATTTATTATTTATATTTCATTTATTAAATAAAATGAAATGAAATTGTAAAATATCAATCAATTAAATATTCATGAATAATAATTTATTAATATTTAATAATTGAAATAATAAATAATAAAGTAACAATAATGATATATTCAATATATTCTTTATTTGATTTGTTCAATATTAGATTATTCTATTTCATTATCATTTCAT
>NW_001915788.1:0-1960 GCF_000208925.1 Entamoeba histolytica HM-1:IMSS
TGAATCAAATAGTATATTATTTATTCTTCTTTCTGTCCATTCTTCTATTTGTTTGATTATTTCTTTTGTTTTGTCATTTGATTTGTTATTTGATGTTGATTGTGTTATTCCCATTTTTGTTATTTTTAAGTTTTTCTTTTTATTATTTTATTATTTTATTACATTTCTTATTTATTATTAAGTTCTTATTTTTCTTTTTATTTTATTCATTTCATTCTTTCATCTATGCGTTTTCATTCTATTCATTTATTTATATTCATTTATTTGTTATTTGTCATTTCTTTTTATTTCTTAATGTCACTTCTATCTTGTTATTTATTTTCATGAAATTACAAAAGTGGAGTTGCTATTCATGTGAATAAAATATCATGAATACAATGAATAAATATCAACTATTTAAAATGGAAATAAATATAAATAGTTATGAATGAATGAAAATAAAAAACAGAAAGAATAAAACACTAATTAAATGGATAATATACAAATCATGCCACAATTAAGATAAATTAATTGAATTATCATATTTTTAATTCAATAATTAAATAAAATCGAATGATAAATAGAAAATACATAATTGAAAATGAAATTAAAAAGAAATACCAAAATTCACAATGATTATATTTAAATGATGAATATGAAATGAATTACTATCAATAAAAACATATATTTCATAACATTGATTACAATACATTCAATATAAAAATGAAATAATAATAAAAATGAAATATATGAATTATTAAATAACAATTCATCATAATACTTTGAAAAATGAAGAATAAATAAAGAATAAAACATCAAATAAACACAATATAATAATTTAATAAAGAGATAATAATATAAATAAGTTACAACGATATATGAATTACATTTCATACATTTTATAAATTATCAAATAAGTATAAAATGATAATAATCAAATGAAATGTATTTAATTCATTTGAGATAAATTCAAAAACAAATAAATTATAAATAAAAGAAATCCAATTATCATTAATGATGTAAAATAAATGAATGAACCAATATAAAAAAACAGTAATATAAACAATTCTTAAATATTACAAATTAATTATTATTTAATTCATAATAAAATAACTTTGAATTGAATAATGATTTAAACTATTTGAATATCTTTTAATTTTATCATTGTTATTCATTATATTTAAACCATTGTTTATTTACAATATAATTTATCATAGTTCATATTAATTTATTGAAAATAAATTAAAAAAAAAAACTCCACTTAGTTTCTTTAATGTTTTTAAATTACTTCATCATACTTTTTTGTAGAAATAGTAGTCCATGGTCCTTCTGATGATGTTCCATCGTTATACATAGTTATTTCCCTTTCAAATGTTTCTTCTTGTTTATGAAGAGTAGTGTTAGCCAATTGTTTTTTAGTTGGTCTTGGTCCACAAATTATATATCTTCTACGACTACCTTTAACCCATTTATAATATGGTGTTCTACCTATTTCTTGCATTTCTGTCTTTGTTTCTTTTCTTGTTCCTATTGGTTGTTTAGGAAGAACAACTTGTTTATTTTCAGTTTTTTCAACTACCCAATTAGTATAACTAACATCTCCTGTGTATGTAACTCTCTTATCTCTTTTCAAATATTTAATTTCAATTGTTTGGATATTCTTTTCTTGTTTAATGATTTTTTCTTGTACTTCCTTTTCTTCACTAATGCTCTGATAAACAGGATCACTTTTTTGAACTTCTTCTACATCAATTGGTGTTAATAACCTTATCCATGTCAACATCCGTACAATCTCATTTTCTGAATTGGTATTATCGAAACCAGAAGTACCTTTTGAATCAACAAAATACATTGGAAAATGAATATTTTCTGTTTTTCCTGTTATTTCCATGACAAAATTCACAAATTCTTGTTGATATTTCTCTACTTTTGGTTTCTTCATTTCTTCAAGAACTTCTTTAGGAAAACAACAACAGCAATT
>NW_001915787.1:0-1962 GCF_000208925.1 Entamoeba histolytica HM-1:IMSS
AAATACAATAAAGAATATAATTAAATTTATATCAATTCTTAATTCTTATTCATTATTTCTCTTATGAATGAAATTATAAATTCATGTATTATATTTTATTGATAAAATTAGTCGTAAATTTTGTATGTATTGAATAAATTAATGGCAACAATTTCATTATTATTTCACACATTCATTTGTAACTTCATATTCTACATGAGTATTATTTATTTCTTCATTATTATTTTATTAATTTTCTTTATTTTCATTTGATTATTAGTTTCAATTTATCAATGTCTCATTGAATATTGTTCTTGATTTTATCATTGAATAACTTATTTTTATGATTCATAATATTCAAACGTGTGACTATTTTCTTTTTTATTTGTATTAATTTATCATTTTTCAACTCATTTTGACTATTCACTTCTATTTCTTATTATTCAAAGAATATTATAACATTATATTGAAATAAATATACAGAAATGAGAGATTGAACGAAGTTATAATAAATAATCTTAATTTGTTGTTTCATCATTAAATATTGAATGCTAATATCTTTAACAACAATAATTCATTTTTTAATTCAATTAATTTATTACATTTCACAATTATATTTGTAAAATTAGTATTATTGTTAAATCACATATTTTATATTTCTTCTATAAATAAAATATTATAACAAACATTTTACTTGATTTTATATCTGAATTGTTTATTTTTGATGAATATTTTATACAAAAAAATATTCAAATCAAATATAAATAAATGTTTATCTGTTATTACAAATGATTATTGAACATATAATTTCAATTGACAATATTGTAAGTAATTTATCAAATATTGTTTTATTTTGAAGTATTTTATTTCAGAAGAATGAGAATGAAATATTATTATATTATCACAATGAATATTATATACTTATTGAGTCTGATTGATTTAGAGATTTTTTTGAGAAATGGATTCGTTAAATCAATACTAATGAAGTACAATACGTCTTTTTTTCAATTTCTTTCTTCATTCATTTCATTTCTCTTTTCATCAACTCCTTCTTTTTAAAATTATCATTCAACATACTTGATATCATATACTTCATGTTATAAACATATTATTTCAAATCATGTTGTGGACATATTATTTTTATATTTCTTTTCTACCATGTTTACTCAAATGTATATTGAGTAATTCGTTAAATATGTATTTCAACATACAATAAAACACAAAGAAATGAAATATCTCATCTTTTGATGAATGATTCAGATGATATTCTTTTTTATGAAATATTTTATTTTTGAAACAAACAACATAATAAATTATCAACAAAATAATAAGAGAGTAATTTGAATTGTGGGTTTGTCTCAAACATTCATTGAATATCAATTTCATTGTTGATTCATCAAATTAAAAGACAATTTCAATTTCAAATTATTATTTTTAATATGTTTCATTTCAATCCATGTGTTTTTGTTGATGAATGAAATAAATACAAAAGAGTTTCAAACGTTGAAAAGAATAAAATAAAAAATACTAAAAAATAATGAGAAAGAAGAGGTCGAAATAAATAATAAAACAATATTTACAAAACAAATATAATGAAAAATATGTCATTCAAGAGTGAAGTTAATTCAATAGTGTAAATATTAAAAATGAAATTATTAATGATGTTAAAACAATATATTTACCAACAGTTTGTTTGATTAATTCTATTATTTAAAATAGATTGAGTGAAGTCAATTGACAATAATAATCAATATTATTTATCTTTTTTATTACCTATTTAAACAAATATTTTTAAAACCAGTTAATTAAAACTTTCATTTGGTTATTCGGTTTTAGCAAATAACACAACCTTCACAATTTTTATCTAATGTTATTTTTTGTCCATTAACTAAATCTGTCTTTCTTCTTTTAAGCTCAGCCTTAATCTCATCCTTACTCTTTTTTGTTGTTGATTTTTTCATAATACCTTCTATTATATCATTT
>NW_001915786.1:0-1963 GCF_000208925.1 Entamoeba histolytica HM-1:IMSS
GTTATATTATTTCTGTTTTGTTATATTATGATGTTTTCTTCTGGATTTTATAATTCTAAATATCTTCTTCAATTAATACGTTTATTTATTTCTGTTTATTTATTTCTGGTTTGTATATTTATTTCTATTTGTTAAATAGAAGTTAATTTATGTGAAATATCATATATTTCATAATACAAAGTTATGAGTAAACTCTCTATTTTATTATTTGTTTATGATTTTCTATTTTGATACAATTTGTATTATTCATTATTATAAAGAATGTATCATTTGTTTATAATTGTTTATTAATCATTCTGATATAATAATTGGTATGTATTATTAAATAAATGATGAAATATATAATGGATATTATTCAACAAAATATTTTACATTAATATTGTTAAGAATTATAAAAAAGTATACAAAATATTATAATGCTAATGAAATACACTCTTTCTTAAAATATTTGTTTTCTTTTATGTTTAATATAATATTTTGATTTTCATCATATTGAGAAATAAGAAAATCAATTTCTTCATTTTGTTTTATTTCTTTTAAATTAGTGTTTTTCAATTATTATCAAATTATTTGTTTCTTTTTTTAACTTATTATTTCATTTTGATTTTAATGATTATTAAATTAGGCAATGAAGATAAAGATATAAAAGAATATAAAAATATAAAAGAATAAAAGTAGAAAGTAGAAGAAGAAAGAAGATAAAAAGTAATAAAATAGAATAGATAATAAAAGAAGAATGAAGAAATAAAAAGTGTATTTTTATTGTAAAAATTAGAAATATGAAATAAAAAGTGTCTAATTTAATGATGTAAAATGATTAACAATATTTTGTTGATGAAAAATATTTTATTCTTTTTTATGTTTATTATTTATATGTATAACTTCATTATGATGTTTATTATATATTCAATCATATGTGTTATGTTATTATAACATATAATAAGTGATAAAATATAAATGAAAATGATATGAATATATGAGATAGAATATAAAACAAAAGAATAATAAGAATAAATGATAAATAAATATAGAAATGATAATCAATGATATAATAATAAAATCAAAGTATAAAAGATAAAATTAATATTAATATAAATCAAAAGAGAATAAATATAAAATAAAAATAGATATAAATGATAATAATATAAAAATGATAAAGATGAATAAACAAATAAACATATATATCTAAATAGAAAAGAATAACAATAAGAAAATCTAAATAATATAAAAAGAAAAAAATATAAAAGAATATAATAATATAATAATAAAAGAATAAAAATAATAAAAATAAATATGAATAATCAAATCATTTATTTCATTAATATTTCATACAAAATGACTACAAATGAATATAAAATATAAACATAAATATTTACATATTCTGTATTTATCATATTTTTTATTTTTTATTTTTATTTAGGAGCAAAATATAATAAATGGAAAAATCTATGGATGCAAATTATTTTGCATCTTTTTTCTTTTTTTGTAAATTATTTAGATGAATTTTTTCTTTGCTAATTTTCGTACCCAAAATAAAAGAAAGAAATAACATGAATAATGAGTTTTTAAGAATCAAGAATGAAATAATGAAATGAACAATAATAATAATGGAATAAATGAAAAACAAAGAATAATAAAAAATGTTGTTTCATTTCTTTAATATATTTTTTCTTTATACATGTGTTAATCAAAAAAAAAAAAAAATAAAAATATGAATGAGTTAATTATTCATTGGTTTATTTTTTTTTCACAACAATGATAAATACAATATTTATTGTATTTTCAAGAAAATTTGTATTTTTTTTAACACCGAAGATGTTCATTTGAAAATTTTGACATTCAATGTTCAAATTAAAATCATAATAATTTAAGTAATTAATGGAACAGTATATCTGTTGAGAATTTAGTATTATTTGATTAATCAAAGAAGCAATGTCTCATTTCTGATGTTATTTATATTTAC
>NW_001915785.1:0-1963 GCF_000208925.1 Entamoeba histolytica HM-1:IMSS
TTTATTATCTTATTTTTTGTTTATCATTTATTATCTTTATTAAATTAATTTGATTGAATTAATTGTTGATAAAACAAAGTTATATTAAATATAATAACAACAAAGAAATAATAAAACAAAGATAAATAAGTGACATTATTTATTTTCTATTATTATTTATTCATATGAGAATAATCATTTCTTTATACTTTAATATTGTTTATTCTTCAATTATTATTTAGTTTTTCATTAATAAGAATGTTTTTTTTCTCTTCATTATTCTTTTATTTAAATTGAATTGTTTTCTTTTTATTTTTCATCATTTTAATTATTCTCATTGAATTATCATTTATTTATTTCTTATTTTATGTTGAATGAATATTTCATTATCATTATATTATTATTTATAATTTCATTTATTATTAATATCATCATTTATATCATTTTCTTTTCTTATTATTCTTTCATATTATCTTATTTCATTCTTTCTATTATTATTTATTATATTTCTTATTAAATTACTTCATCATATTCAATTATTATTTGATATTTCATTATTTGATTTTGTATTAATGTTTGTGTGTTGTTTCTGATTTTCATTATTCATTTCTCATTCGTTTTCATTTAATAAAATAGAAGAATAAAAATAATAAAAGAAGATAAATAAAATATGAATAAAATAAAATAAAATCAATGATATTATTATTATATTATTATGTCATTTTAGTTTTGATTTTATATTTATTATTTTATTTTTATCTTTTATAATCATCATTCATTTCTTCTTTTTGTCAATTTATCTTTTATAAACATCACTAATTTCTTCAATTTATTTCCATTTCATTCTATTTTCTTTATTCTTGTTGTTATTTTATTTAGTTCTTCTTTTATCATTTGTTATTTCTTGTTTATTCATGTTTGTTGTATATTTTATTCTTATTTATCTTTATTTTATGTTGTGTTATTCTTATTTATCTTTCTTATTATGTTTTGTTTATTATTGTTTAAATAGAAAATAAGAATAAGAAATAAGAAAAAATAACATAAATATGTTGATGTATTTTATCATTTCTTTATTTCTTTATTGTTATTATTTCTATTATCTTATTCATTTGATTCATAATGAATTAATTCAATGAAATAATACAAATAATTTGTTTATTTATTCATTTTATTTTATTCTTATTTCTTTTATTATTTAATAAAAACACCCTCATTGGGTGTGAAAATTTCATTAAATGAAATAAAATAAATCAACCATAAATTATGTCAATTTTTAATTCACCATTTCATTCATTGGCAGATGAATGAAATGGCTGTTCATATTCTTCATTGATTTGTTTTTATTCTTTTTTAGTTCATTTTCAATTATTCAAGATTGAATCATTTCATTTCAATTACTATGATTCGTTTTGGTGTGAAATAATATTTTCCACAAAGTGCATTTGATATTCCTTCATATTCAAATGAATATTGTTTACAATATGA
The DNA here is from genome assembly GCF_000208925.1 of Entamoeba histolytica HM-1:IMSS. NCBI lineage: Eukaryota > Evosea > Mastigamoebida > Endamoebidae > Entamoeba > Entamoeba histolytica. Next base: position 1,468 of record NW_001915785.1, read on the forward strand.
TTGTGTTTTATTATTTTCTTTATGAACAAGAATATCACCTAATCCAAATTCAAATCCAAATGAAAACAACCAATCATCTGATTTATTATATAAATAAAATGCATATTGTTGTTGTTCAATATCAAATTTCTTCATTCCTTCCATTCTTCCATTTGATTCTAATGAAAATACAAATGATTTTGAATCACTTATCCATTCATCAACTTTATCAATTTTCTCATTAACATATCCTCCAAAGTTATTTCCTTTTGAATCTTCAATAATAATTATTATATGTTCTTTATTCATTATTCTTTGATCAAATACTGATGTATTTCTATTCCAATTATCTTTATCTGAATCAAATAGTATATTTCCTACTTTTCTATTTGTCCATTCTTCTATTTGTTTGATATACACCTCTTCCATTTTAATTTAATTTGATGTTTATAAGTTTAAAATATGGATGTTTAAATAGTTAATACACGTTATTAACACATCAAGTCAATTATTATTT
>NW_001915784.1:0-1963 GCF_000208925.1 Entamoeba histolytica HM-1:IMSS
ATACATTAATAATAAATAATCACACTATATAAGGAATGATATATTAATAAAATACTTTTATTATCAAATATTCTTCTTCTATTTATATTTTAATTTCATTGTTGTGTAATTAAACAATAAATAATATATTTTATGTAAAATTGGATTTATTCAATTAATGATAAATGTAATTTCTTAAAAATAATTGATTTCAATCTGAAATATTCAGAAATATTCAATGTTAGTTTGATAAAATGTGTAAATAGTAGCATCACATGTATTTTATCAATATTTGTATTGATATATCATTTCTCTCAATACTTTGTTCAAAATGAATTTCTAACTATCAATTATTCTTTTCTATCAATAACACAATATCTAACACAACAAACTTTATATTTCAAAACAATGGAGGTATTCTTGCATTGAGTATCAATATATCCTCCATTATTTTGTATAGATGGAATTTAAGAGATGATTCATCAATTGAAACATCAACAAGACATCGTGAAAAAAATACTGTCTTAACTTCAATTTCATTATTTCTTGTAACTCTATTATAATTCTTGATTTTGGCAAATTAAATTAAATAAATTCTGCACGTAGAATTAATTTCAGTGTATATTTAATCGGCTTTAGTAATTCCATTAACTGTATTATAATTATAAATATTTGAAAAAATTCCTCAATTATATTAATTATTTTTATTCTCATTATTAAACTGAACAATATGTTCTTCTGAAATATCAATTATCTTATCATCGTCTTTCTCATTTATTATTCTTTCAATTATTTCAATTGAACCGAATGTATAACATAATAATCATTTCCATTTGTCTCTAATTGGTGTTACTTTTCTTTCTTTTTTTCATTTCAACCAATTCTGTTGATTGGATATTCATTTATTTAATTTCTCTTTTTTCTTCACCAATTATTTTAATCTTAGAGGACTAATATATTCATTATTCATTATATAAAAAAATGTTCAATCTACAGATAATTTAAATGTTTCTCTTCTATTGAAATAACAACCAAATATAGTATTATATTGTAGATAATTCTTTTTGAGTGATTCAGCTATCATGAAATGTTTATTTTGTTATTGTCAACAAATGTATTGAAATCAATTAAATATATAGCATATAACGACAAAATATGAGTGAATATTGATGATACTTTCTATCATTTTTAAGTTTAAATATAAACATTTTGAAAATAATGAAAAATTGAATCAAAATGAAAAGTCTATAATGGATAATATTTTATGATGAGATTAAAGAAAGAATTAAAATAAATATTGAAAACGTTGATTGAATTTAACTCATTTATCTTAAATGAAAATAAACAATCATTAACAAAATAAAATAATAAAATTGATAGGGCACGAAAATTAACAAAGAAAAAATGCATTTAAATAATTTACAAAAAAGAAAAAAGATGCAAAAAAAATTGCATCCATAGAATATTCCACTTTATTATATTTTGCTCCTAAAAAAAATAAAAAAATAAAAAGTATGATAAATACAGAATATATAAATATTTATGTTTATATTTTATATTCATTTGTAGTCATTTTGTATGAAATATTAATGAAGTAGATGATTTTGATTATTCATATTTATTTTTATTCTTTTGTTTATATGTTATTTATCTATCGTATTTTTATATATTTATTTCTCTGTTTATATTATGTATATCATTGTATTCTTCTTATTATCTATATATTATTATATTCTTCTTATTTGATTATTTTTATGTTTATATTATTTAGATTTTCTTATTGTTATTCTTTTATATTTAAATGTATTTTATTATTTGTTTATTCATCTTATTCATCTTATTCATCTTTTATATTATTATCATTTATATCTATTTTCATTTTATATTTATTCTCTTTTGTTTTATATTAATATTAATTTTATCTTTTATATTTTGATTTTATTATTATATCATTGATTATCATTTCTCCTTTTATTTATCATTT
>NW_001915783.1:0-1973 GCF_000208925.1 Entamoeba histolytica HM-1:IMSS
TTTTCTTTCCTTCTATCTCATTTACTTTTCCTTGTAGTTTTAAGTTTTCTTCTTCTAATTTTTCATTTTCTTTCTTCATTTCTTCATAATTCGTTTGAATCTTTTTAATTTGTATTTTCATTTCTGTAATTTCTTCTTCAATTCTTTCCTAACTATTTCTTTTGCTTTTCTCATCATTTCTTCTGAGATGGCTTGTTCTTCTTCCATTCTTTCCATACTGTATTCTTTAACTTTTCTTTCAATTCAGTAATTTGATTTTTCAGAGCAAGTATTTCTTCTTTTTCTTTTTCTTCTTCTATCTTTTCTTCTTTATTTTTTGTTTCTTCTTGTATTTTCATTATACTTTCTGTTTCATTTATTATTCTTGCAATTTTACATCTATCATTCATTTCTTTAATTGGGTTTTTGTTTTTAATTTCTGCTTCTATAGCTTTAATGTCTTTTTCTTCCCAATCTTTTGTTTTTTCTTTAAACTCTTCTTTCGTCTTTTCAATTATCTTTTTCTTTTTAATTGAATATACTTCTTGTTGATTATCATACCATCTTTTTCATTAAAAATAATACAATTAATATTGGAGAGAAGATAGAAGGAGTAGTAAGTTATACAAATGAAAGTATTAGTTATTTAAATTTAGGAAAAGGAATTACAGGAAGATTACATAAAATTAATAGTACAAAGAAGATAGAAATAGGAGAGAAAATAGAATGTTATATTATTGGAATACAAGTTAAATGAGAAATAATTAAAGAAAAAGGAAAAGAAATAGAAGGAAGAATAGAAATAGTTGAATTAAGTATGAAGGAAGAAGGAAATATGGAAGAAAAAATTCAAGAAGGAGAAGAAATCGAAGGAATTATTAGTAGAGAAATGAAAGATGGATATATAATTTCGTTTAATTCAATACTTAAAGGAAAATTAAATTATATTGAAATAGGAGATAATATTGAAGAAATTAATATAAATAAAAAAGAATATAATGTTGGAGATAAAATAAAAGTTAAAGGATATTATAGTAAAGAAAATATCTATTTAATAAAAGACAAAAAAGAAGAAATTAAAGAAGGAGAAATTATTGTTGGAGAAGTTATTGGTAATAATACAAAAGAATTAAAAATTAAAGTATTAATTAAAGGAAATAGAATAGGATATATTCATTATTGTGATATAAGTAATGTTTTTAATCCATTTCCAAGAGATTATTTACAAAATGGAAAATATATTAATATGTATGTACTTTCAAATAAACCCGAAATTTTATGTTCAATGAGAAAAGAATATTTAAAAGAAGCTTATGATGAAATATTCCCACCATTAATAGGAGGAGTTCAAACACGTATTGTAACAAAAGATACTATTAAAGAAGGAGAAATTTTAACAGGATATATTATAAAAAGTAGTGAAGAAGAAGGAGTTGATGTAATGGTATCAAGAGATGTAACTATTCATGTAGCACCAGGTGAATTATTAGATAATACAAGTTATCATGGGAAAGATTTTTCAAGAATCTTTTGTATTCAACGATTAGTAAAAGTAAGTATCATTGATAAAGAAGGATTAGAAGGAACATTAAAACAAAGTGTTATTACTGTGTAAGAATATTTTTTATAGTACAAGTTATTAATTCAGTTGGTTATTTTCTTATTGGTTGTTGTTTTATAAAAAGTCTTGTTAACAAAACCAATACCTTAAATAATCGTTAAAAGAGAGTGAATTAAGTTTTAGTCTCACTTAATAACACATATATAACACCAAATAATTGAAATTGAATTGAATAATATAAAATAATTTTTATTATTTTGAAGATATAAAAATGATGAATTTATTGTTTATTTTATGAATGTTTAATTTAATTTATTAAAAGTATATTTAGATGATAACATCTTCTCATTATTCATTTATTTTATATATTTTTAATGTTTTTTTTTATTATAATGTTTTTAATAATTATTTCATTATTACTTTAATTCTTTAT
>NW_001915782.1:0-1975 GCF_000208925.1 Entamoeba histolytica HM-1:IMSS
AAGTGCAGAAGATGTAATCGAAGGAATAATTTCTTTAACACCAATAGACCAATTTAATAGAGCAATAATGAGAAATTTAAGAGCAGTATTTATGTTAGTATTTGTTGTATTCTTTACTTTAAATATACGAAGTGAATTTCAATTATTTGGAATAAGTAGTGCAGTTATTTGTAATATACTTCTTACGATTGTAGTTCTTTGTTATGACAGTAGTCAAAAAGAAATTCAATCACAAACATATGACAGTGCAAGAGATGCTTTAACAGAATGTTTCCCTCAATTAAAAAATATTGTAAGAGAAAATAGTAAGCAAAAAGATGTTATTAATTATATTAAGAAAAACATGTATAAAGAATTATATCAATGTCTTATTGATGAAATCATTGCACCATTAAAAGTGTATAAGATATTAAAACAATGTGGAACTAACTCAGATGTGAATGAAATATTACAAAATGTAATAAAACCAGTAATAGAAGAATAATTTTAATTGTTTGATGTTTTTGTTATTTTATTTATTTTTCTTTTTCATTTATGATAATGTATTTTCCCTTTCTTAAATATTTTCTTATCTCCAAATCAATTTTATCTAAGTTACCTTTCCAATTTACAACTGATACTGAATGTCTGAAGATATTGATTACTTCCATGTTTATCCTTGTAATATATCTTCTATTACTACTTTCATCAGTGTTTATTTCTTCCATCTTCTGATTCATTTTTTTCTTTGATGGTTTTACAATTGAAGGTGTCATCAATTTCATCGGACTGCCATATTCCTAAGTATTTATACAAGTCCTCACCTTCAATTACGGGGATGTTTTGCATTCCATTTGGTATTTCTTTAATGTTTTTTTAATACCATTCATGACTTTTTCTCATTCATTTCAATATGTAACTTATTATTTCTTTAATTTCATTGTGGATTATTCAAATTTCTTCACTACTTTCCGTCATTATTCTCAAATCATCCATATATAATGTGTGATTTGTTTTTGGGAATTTCTCTTCGATGATTTGAGAAATTACATTCATCTGAATGATGAAGAGTAGATTTGATAAGTAATCATTTGTAAAATTCATCTATTTAATTTAATACTACCTAGATATTCATTAAATTTATAGCCGATGAATATCTTCCATCTAGTCATCATACTTTCAATAATGTCAATGATGACAAACTCATAATTAAAATACTTTAATGATTCAATTACCCATTCGTGGTTGACTGTGTCATATGTTTTCTTAATGTCATAATATGACTCCACATATTTTGGGTATTTCTCTTCTTTCTGTTGCTTTAACATATAACTATTAATTATTCCTTCTTTAGCAGCTAAAGACTGTAACTTACATCCCAGTTGATTTCTACTAATTTTAAATGATTCACAATTCATGTTAAGTCTTCTGTGAATCTTTTCTTTTAATAAGGAGGTAAATACTTTCATAATTACATTTGTACAACTGATATGACGATAATTAGTGACATCATTCCTATCAATTTGTGGATTAATAAAGTTCTTCCACTTACCATGTCTAATTTGATGTTTTCAGGGAAGTTCACCCATTCATTAAATATATTGAGAATGATTTCTCTTGATGATGACATTCTTTTCCAATAATACCCATATATAGTGTCTATTCCTGGTGTTTTCCAGTTATTTATTCTCATTATACTTAAATTTAATTCATTTATTGTTATTATGACATTATCATAATTGATATATCTTTCATTCAATATCGTGTTTTGTTTTATTTTCCATTTCTCTTTATTTAATATCACCTGTGTTTCATATAATGATTTCCATTATTCTACAGTAATATCGTTATTTGGGTATATTTCATTTTTTGTTTCTTCCTTATTCTAATTTTCTTGTTAGAATTAAACATGATTTTATTTGTATTGATTCTTATTATTTCATTTTTATTGAATTTAATTCTTTCTTTTATCATTGTCATCATATATTTTAGGTAT
>NW_001915781.1:0-1992 GCF_000208925.1 Entamoeba histolytica HM-1:IMSS
GTGCAGAGCTAAAACATGAATTATATTAATGTTTGTATGTAGTGTTTCAGATGTATCACACTCGATTTATAAACAAATAAATAACAAATAAAGAAAACGAATATTAAAGAACGATTCTTTGATGGATTTTCAAATTAATTAATAACCAACATTAATGAAATAATGAAATGAGTATTAATGAGAATAATTCAATTTAAATAAAATGAAACAAAAATAATGATAAATAATTAATATTTCATCGAATAAAATATTATTTAACGTTCATATTTCTTACATTAGTCAATTATTTTATTTATTATTCATTTTATTTAAATTATTATTTATTTAAAATATAAACTATCATATTTTATATTAAATTATTGAAAATAAATTTAAATAAAAATTCATTTAATTTATTTAATGTTTTTAATTACTTCATCAAATTGTATTGTAGAATAGAAGCGTATCGTTTCTCTGATGATATTCAATCATTCTACATACTTATTATTATTTCAAATATTTCTTCTTTATGATGAGTAGTATTGATAAATTATTTTCTAGTTTTTCTTAGTTAATAAATTTAATACCTTCTTTACAAACACTTTGGTAATTTTGTGTTCTATTTATTTCAGTTCTTGTTGTTGTTAATTTTTTGAGGGAAGAATGATTTATTTAGTTTCAGTTCTTTCAAATTCTCATTTATTATAACTATTTTCTTCTATGTATTTCATTCTTTTATTTCTTTGCAATTTCTTTATTTTTATTTATTTGGTTATTCCTTTCTTGTTTAATTGTTCTATCTTTTTTATCTTTTTCTTCAGTAATATTATGATAAGCAGTGTCTATTTTGCATTTCTTCTTCATTATTTGGCGTTAATAATCTTTTCCTTGTCAACATCCTTCAATTCCATTTTATTTTTGTGTATTATTATAACAAGATAAACTTTTTGACTCATTAAATTACATTGAAAATGAATATTTCCCAGTTATTGTATTAAAAATTCCAACAATTTTGTTGTTAATTATCTATTTTTATTTTCTTCTTTTCTTTAAGAACTTCTTTATGAATAGAATAATACCATTTAATCAATATGATACAAAAATGTCTCCAAATATCTGTTATTGAAAAAAAAATCATTCCATATTATTTTATTCATTGTTTTATGAAAACATTGGTTGAAATTCTTTTTGTTCTTTTTTTAATATAATCAACTGTTTATTCAAGATATATTCTTTCTGTTTCTTGTAATACACACATATTAATAATTATATCTCATTTGTCACTTTCTCATTATTATTATTTTGTTTCTTTACTTTCTGATTTTGTGTCATTATTTTCTTTCAAAGCATTCTTTTTCATTTTGAATTTACAATATATAATTTCAATCACTTATATTTCAAAGTATAAATAATTTAATTTATTTAATATTCATTGATTGATTGTTAGTTGATAGTCGTTTTAAATAATGATTAAACATGTCAATTATTTATCAAATTGATGAATTGAAGTTATTTATTTATTTATTATTAAAAAAACATTTTCATTTGAAATAAATAACTACAACTTTACATTTTTTTTTTAAAATATTCATCATATTATATTTTATTTAAATGAAAAACAACAGAATATTTTTAAAAATAAAATATTTTATCGAATGTTACATAACCATTATTTTAATTATTGTAATTTAAGACAATTTTTCTATTAATATTATTTTTATTTAATTTTACATAAAAATGTATTTTTGAATTAAAAGAAATAGAAAATATTTAAAAATAAATGAATAAATTTATCGATAATTTAACATAACGTGATGTTTTCGATTAATGGTTTGAAATACAAACATCATTAAATGAAAATAAATTTGTAATGTTATGATTGAATAAAAAATGCATAAATAATTTTACACTAATTTTTGAAATATATTTATTTATTATATTTTTAATTTCCATTACACATTTTTTATTTTTATTTAGTCACAATGATTATATTTTTATTCATTCATGAATTAT
>NW_001915780.1:0-2000 GCF_000208925.1 Entamoeba histolytica HM-1:IMSS
AAAATAATTAATATTGTTTTATTGAAAAAAAATATTGTATTATTTTTTATGTTTATTATTTATATGTATAATTTAAACATGATGTTTATTATATATTCAATCATATGTGTTATGTTATTATAACATATAATAAGTGATAAAATATAAATGAAAATGATATGAATATATGATATAGAATATAAAACAAAAGAATAATAAGAATAAATGATAAATAAAAGGAGAAATGATAATCAATGATATAATAATAAAATCAAAGTATAAAAGATAAAATCAATATTAATATAAAACAAAAGAGAATAAATATAAAAATGATAAGAATATAAAAATGATAAGAATATAAAAATGATAAAGATGAATATTCAAATAATAAAATACATTTAAATATAAAAGAATAACAATAAGAAAATCTAAATAATATAAACATAAAAATAATAAAATAAGAATAATATAATAATATAATAATATATAGATAATAAGAAGAATACAATGATATAAATAATATAAACAGAGAAATAAATATAAAAATACGATAGATAAATAACATATAAATAAAAGAATATAAATAATAAAAATAAATATGAATAATCAAATCATCTATTTCATTAATATTTCATACAAAATGAATACAAATGATTATAAAATATAAACATAAATATATATATATTCTGTATTTATCATATTTTTTATTTTTATTTTAGGAGCAAAATATAATAAATGGAATATTCTATGGATGCAAATTTTTTTGCATCTTTTTCTTTTTTGCAAATTATTTAGATGCATTTTTTCTTTGCTAATTTTCGTACCCATCTAATAATACCCTTAAACTAAATAAGATAGATTACCACTAAGATTTGTTCAATGTTTTTTTTTATTATTTTAACAATTATTAATGTTGAAGGAAGATTTCTCTATGATATTATTGATGCACAAGACAATGTACTTAATTCTATAAATGAGGATAAGCCATACAATTACTTTAAATATGTTGGTAATGAATATCAAACTGATTATTTTCCTCTTAATAGTTGTATTAGTTTTACTGATTATGCTGCTTATTTCTTTTATAACAACAATACACATATGAATTTTACTTATTACAGTACTATGGAAAATTGTAAAAATGCATTTGCTCCTATTGAAAACCGTACACTTCAAATTAATTATTCTACTATTGATGAAATTAGGAATTCATATCTTCTCATTTATACATATCATGACCAAGGATGTAAAAACTTACAAACTATTTTTTCTAAAAAGAAATTATGTTTTCCTGACAATGGAAGATGGTTAAATATCACTATAGTAAATAATACAATTTATGGTGGTGAATACTCTGATTCATATTGTTTAAATCTTGTTAATAGCTTCACTAATGATTTAGATATTTGTTTTGCAAATACTCAGAAAAATTATTTTTATATTGACCCTTCAAAAGAAGAATTACCAGGATTAAATTTAGATTATGACTATAATTATAATCATGTTGATAATAGTGCTGAAATGATGAATCCATTATTTTCAATGATAGTTGTTCTTGTAACTATCTTTTTATGTCTTTTTTAGTCTCTTATAAGACAAAGATTCAATGATAATAATATCATTACTAGAATCTAATTAATCGTTTCTCTTATTCTTTCTTTCTTTATTTTTCACTAAAACTAAGAAAAATTATAGATCAAGACGTGCAATAGCATCCACAAGAAGAAGTGGACTTACTCCAAAACCTACAGCAAAGAACTTTGATATAAATGATTATGCTGGTAATATTAGTGTCTATAAAGTAGATCAGATTCTTCAATTTGATCCTACTAATATGAAAAGTGCTACAGCAATAGTAGAGAATAGTGATACTTCTCAAATTAATGTTGATATGACTAGTTTAAAGACTGAATTATTTAGAATAAAGGCTAATTATGACCTAAGATTTAATGTTAAATTATCTAATGATGATAGTAATAATGATGATGATACTAATAGTAATGAAAAGATTTATGGAATAG
>NW_001915779.1:0-2002 GCF_000208925.1 Entamoeba histolytica HM-1:IMSS
TTTCTATTTAGTTGTATTTGTTTATTCATCTTTATCATTTTTATATTATTATCATTTATATCTATTTTCATTTTATATTTATTCTCTTTTGTTTTATATTAATATTAATTTTATCTTTTATATTTTGATTTTATTATTATATCATTGACTATCATTTCTCGTTTTATTTATCATTTATTCTTATTATTCTTTTGTTTCTTTATTCAATCTATATCATATATTCATATCATTTATATTTATATTTTATCACTTATTATATATTATAATAATAACATAACACATATGATTGAATATATAATAAACATCATGATGAAATTATACACATATAAATAATAAACATAAAAAAGAGTAAAATATTTTTCATTAATAAAATATTGTTAATCATTTTATATCATTAAATTATACACTTTTATTTCATATTTCTAATTTTTACAATAAAAATACACTTTTTATTTCTTCTTTCTTTTCTTCTTTTATTATCTCTTTGTGTTTTATTATTTTTATATTCTTTCTTCTTCTACTTTCTTTTTATTCTTTTATATATTTATATTCTTTTATATTATTCTTTCTTCATTGTTGTTTATATTTGTTTCTTCTATTATTTATCAATTTTATATTCATTTATTCTTTTTATTTCTTTTTTATTAATTCTTGAGTATTGTATATCTATTTAATATTTCATTTGTGTATTATCAAATTATATGTTTTATTGAATTTATGTTGAACAAAATATTGAATAATTCAATATTTTCATTCTTAATTATTCATTATTTATTCTGAAATGTTGTTTATATTTATTATATTAAATGAATATGATGAATAAATATCAATATTATTGTTTATTTGATTTTAAAAAATAATCAATGAATATGAAATAATGAAATAAAATAATGAAGACAATGAAATGATAATGAAATAGAATAATCTAATATTGAACAAATCAAATAAAGAATATATTGAATATATCATTATTGTTACTTTATTATTTGTTATTTCAATTATTAAATATTATAAATTATTATTCATGAATATTTGATTGATTGATATTTTACAATTTCATTTTCATTTTATTTAATAAATGAAATATAAATAATAAATGAATGAATAATAATTTAATATATGAAATAATAAAAAGAAATAAAAGATCAATAATAAAGAAATATGATGTATTTAATACATAATATAATTTATTATCAAATATAATAATATCAAATGATGAATTATTTTTATTTCAAAATATTTTGCATCAATAAAATATGTTGCTAAATATTTTGCATCATTAAATTTTGCATCATTAAATTTTGCGCTTTTTTTATTTGTTTCAATAAAATTTGCATCCTTTATTTTTTTCTTTCTATTCTTCTTTTATCATCTCTTTTGTTTTATTACACTTTATCTTCTTTCTTTTTATATTCTCTCCTTTCTACTTTTATTCTTTCTTCATCATATTCTACTTCTTACTTTCTTTTTATTCTTTTATATCATTCATTCTCTTCTTTTTCAATTATATGATTTTTTTCGTAGCCATTTTACTTTTATACTACTATTTTACTTTTATACTACTATTTTACTTTTATACTACTATTTTACCTTTATATTCCTATTTTATTCTTATACTACTATTTTATTCCTATATTCCTATTTTATTCTTATACTACTATTTTATTCCTATACTACTATTCGACTATTCTCTCCTGTTTATCTATACACTACTTTCCTACTATAGTACTTTCCTATTCTACTACTTTACTACTTTACTACTTTACTATTCGTTTATTTCCTGTCTATCTATACACTATAAGCACTTGTGGTCCAATGGTATGACGTATCCCTGCCACGGATGAGACCCGGGTTCGATTCCCGGCAAGTGCACTTTTTATGCTCTTATCCTTATGTATTATGTCCTTTTAGACTAAAAATATATCATCTATACTATATATATATTTATATTATACCTTATGTATATATTATTATCTTATGCCTTATTCACTTCTACTTTTAT
>NW_001915778.1:0-2010 GCF_000208925.1 Entamoeba histolytica HM-1:IMSS
ATATTATTCATTATACCTATTATCATTATGTAAAATTGAAATTATAATGTTTTGTTTTTTTCAACATATTTACTGTTTCTGAATTGACTAGTCTGTGTGTTGTAATTAATTTAATTTATTCTATTAATTTGTCTTATTTTATCTTGATGAATTTTATCCATTTCTGTTTGATTAATAAATGCTAGATTTATCCTTTTATCATTTACAATTATCTTTTGTAATTTATTATTCTTATTTGTTTTATCTTCTGTATAAATGTTCAGTCTTTCATGAAACATTGTTTGTATTGTTAATTACTTTTATTTTTATTATTGTTTTCTTCTCCATTATTTCTTCATTATATTTCTTTTATATTTCATTATAGTTATTCTCATAATATTTTCATTTATTATTTCATATTTATTTTGTATCTTCTTATTTTCAATACAATTTATTATTATACCTTCATTTGTTATTATTTTATATTTACACATAGTACATTATTTAACATTTGATGTAGTTATTTATTTGTTCATTTCATATGAATATATTATTCTATTTCATTAATTTCATTGTTTAAATTCATTTCGTTTTATATTTTATTATCACCGTTATTTATTTGTTATTTTCTTATCACATCATTTTCATTCTATTTTATTATTTGATTAATCATTCAATTCATTTTACTTTTATTAATATATTTCTTTATATTTATTCTTTAAATATTTTATTAATGTATTTGAGTTATTCTTATTTTGTATAATTTGATATATTTCATTATATTCATTATATTATTCTAATCAATTATTATCTTAATATTTCAGATTGTGTTATTATATATTTTATTCTTCTCATTTCTTATCTTGATTTTATTTGTACTCTTTCTTTTATTTCTTTATTTGCATTCTTATTCTTCTTTTGATATTATGGTTTATGATTTAATCTCATCATCACATTTTCTTTATTATTCTTTAAAACATTATACTTATAATATACAATTATTTAAATATTAACTCAATTAATTTCTTTTTTTTTCTACTTCTATTGACATTGTGATCTTTTTGATTATTCTTCTACTACTTCTACATAATATGTTTATTTATACTAACTAAATTCTTCTATAACTTTCATCACGTTTTAAGACATTCTTTTTTACTTCTTTTATATTATCATATTCACTTTTATTTATTTATTCTTTATCATATTACTTTTATTTCAAACGTGACACGTCTGAAACACCACATGAAAACAATAATATGTTTCAATATTCAACTCTCCTTATTATTATCTGGTTATGATTGTGTGTTTGAATAAGAAATATATTGGTTAATGTTTCAAAAGGTGTATCAATTTATTATGGTTGAAAATTACTTATTGTAATATAAGAATTGGTATTTATTAATAAAAAAATTATAAATATATGAAAGTATCAATTAAGAAAAATGATCTACTAAAGTGTGATTAATATTGAAAGGAAATGAGTCATAATAATATAGTGGTAAAGAAATACTCTCTTCTCTCATTCATAAAATTAAGAAAAAAGGAAAATGAAATTCATTAAAATTAAGTCATAAATCAAACTAAAGAATAAAAAGAAGGAATAAGTGAAGAAATTTGAGAATATTTTAATAAGAAGATATAAAACAAAGAATTGATTTTCTCATACTCCTACAAAAACATAAAGAATATGTTAAATAAAAAGATTATTCTTTTTAAAACACAAGATCATGGATGTGACTAATCTCCACTGAGCAAGGAAAAATAGGTGAAAATTTTATTAACACTTAATTAATTGATTTTTAATTTCTTTTTTTCAAATCTTATATTTTCTATTTTCATTAATATATTCTTTATCTCTTATACTTGTTTCTTTTCTTCAAATACACTCAATTAATATTGTGATCAGCCACATTAGTCATATCAAATAATAGCATAGTTTGTTTCTTTTTATCTATTACTCGTGTATCTGTTGTTTTTTGTATTATCTAACACTTTTCATTATTTGTTTGTTCCATATCATAGTAAGTATTT
>NW_001915777.1:0-2011 GCF_000208925.1 Entamoeba histolytica HM-1:IMSS
TGGAATACTACTAGTAATACCCCCATTATATATCATGGAAAGAGAATCTGATGACTATTATAAAACATCACTTCTAACTGAAGATGGAATATTATTTATCAGTAGAACAAATGATATTTATGTGTATCAAATTAACTCTGAACAACCATCTTCTTCAAAATTTATTAAAAAGCTAGAAAAAGAAGGAAGTTCACCCCATATAGATGATGTAGATCTTATTGAAATGACTAATACTAATAAGTTAATTACTGTGTCTTGTGATGGAATTGTTGCAGTTTGGGAATCTTCTCATTTTAACTTACTTCAAGTTATGGGATTACAAGTTCAATCTACTGAACAAAAAAAACCTTTATTTAATATTAATTCTTTATTATCATTCCCAAGGGATAATACAGTGACATACTATTTTGCTTATGGTGGATGGATTGTTCAAATGGAAGAAAAGAATGATCAAATCATTGATGTATCACCTAAAAGAATAGATGATGCATTTGCTTTACCTTATGGAAGATATAATGTTGAAGTTACACAACTAATCAATGTTGTTGGATCTACTATTCTCGCTATTACAGCAGAAAGTGGCACAATTTATGTTCTTGAAAACGTTAAAGAAAAAAAACGTGACGTTCTTAAATTCGTAGAAAGTAGAAAATTAAACAGTAAAATCACTGCTGTTCATATGCTTGATGATGAAGATGGATCATTTATTATAACAACTAATGATGGGACTGTATTAATGTTGAAAGATTCAATGAAGGAAATGAAAAGAAGACAAGCATTATTTATGAATGAAATGCAAGGGTTCTAAATTATGTTCGTAGTTCTTTTATTTTGTTTTTTTTGGGTTGAATAAAAGACTAATACATCTTTAACTCTTATTAAAATCATGAAAACACAATAAAGTATTTGTTTAACTTGTGTTTCATTTTCGTACATACATACTCTTAATACAAAAAAAAATGAAAGGTATAGAACTAAAATGATTCAAGGAATTAATAGTCTTTTAATGATAGTTAATTGAAAATAAGAAACAACTCATAATGAATGAATATATTTTTATAGAATTAACCAATAATGAAGAACCTGATAATAAAAACATAGAAAATAACACAATTAATTGGTCTAATACATACATTCACTATTTATGTATATCTATAGAAATAAGTTGAATAAAACTCTCACTAAAGGAATTTTGACTCAACCTTAGTATGTTATATTATGAAATAACCAAAAAGTAATGAGAATGAGAATTTTATTAAATGACTTTATGAGTTAGCATAACAACCTAATAGATATTGTACAATAATACCATTATTTCAGTTAGTTTCAATAGAAAAAGGAAATAAATGGTGTGTGATTTTATAGCATTGAATAAAAATAACTTTTAAAATTCCAATGAAAATAAATATTCAAATGAATTATTGCTATTCGGTGTTTTATTTTTGAAAGTTTATTAGAAAAGAGAAAATTTCATTCAATTATTGAATAATCTTTTACAAAAAATGAACCTTTTAAATGGTTGAATCTTGTAAATCAATATGATTTTTACACTTCTAATTCCTCTTATTGTTGCTCAAAATCCTGAATGTTCAAGTGCTTATTGCAGCTCTTGTAAGACAAATCCAAATGTCTGTGATCTTTGTGCACAAAATTATATTCTTGTTGATGGAAAATGCAAATACTTCAAAGAAGTTGTTCCATATTGTGCCATTAGTGCTAAAGATGGATGTAGTGCATGTATGTCTGGATATTATTTGAAGGATGGAAAATGTCAAATTCCACCAAACTCACTTTGTGCTTCATACAAAGGAGGTAAGTGTATAGTTTGTGTTGATGGATATTATGCAAAAGCTGGAGAATGTTTTGAATGTGTTGATCATTGCTATGAATGTTCTTCTATGACACAATGTTTTGAATGTCTTGATGGATATGGATTTAATGGAGATGAGTGTGTTCAATCACTTGACCATTGTAAAGCATATTCTTATGGATCATCCACAAGATGTCGTGA
>NW_001915776.1:0-2015 GCF_000208925.1 Entamoeba histolytica HM-1:IMSS
TCATAATTAATGATATTTTAAATATTTCATCAAATGATATTGATTGAATATCTGAAGTTGATATAACAAATGTGTTGATGTATTTGAATGTTAACACAACATTTATTCATCATAATATTCATTATATCAACATCATTAATCAAATTCTAATTATTTTAAAACAAGTATGATTGAAATTATAGCAATAAATTTAATAATATTAATAAATGATGAAGTGATATTATAATCATCATTAATTTAATGAATAATGTCATATTTTACAATCAAATCATTTTTATTCTTATGAAAATAAAATATAGAATAAGAGAATATCAATACAAAATAAATTTATATTAATTGATTAATCAAATAACAATAAGAAAAACAAAGAGAAAATAATGAATAATGAATAATGAATAAATGAAAATGAAGATAAAGAAGAAAAGATAAAATAATGAATATAAAGAAATAACAATAAAATAATGATAAATAAGAAGAATGAAATAATAACAATAAAATAATAACAATAAAATAATAAAACTATAAATATTAACTATTTCATATTTAATTTCAATATAATTTCTTATTAATATTTCAACTATTTCATTTTAATATCTTTTTATTTTTTATATTAATTCATTAAAATCATATTATTCATTCATAATTCATTATTATATCATTAAACACTCTACAAATGAATTCTTTTCTCATTTCTAATTATTATATCATATTTTGATTAATTATAATTAACAATAAAAACATAATGAAATATAAATATCAAATGAATCAAATAAAACAAAAGATTAATTCCATTCATCATAATTTATTTCTTCTTCAATTGAATATTTCATGTGTTTTTATTTGTTTTTATTTTATTGTTCTTTTATTCTTATTAAACTTTATTCTATTCTTCTTTCTCTTTTATTCTTTCTTCACATCTACAAATTATATACATTCAAAAATGTTCATTGATGTTGACATGTCTGAATAATCATAAAACATTCATTCTAAATGATTTGATTTCTATTGGTATTGTATTTCTTTATTTCTATAAGACTGTTTATATTTACTTCATTTGATTTCTTTTCTTTTAAATATGTTGAATAACTAACTCAATCTGAATTTATTTCTTCGTGATTTATTTCATTTCATTTATCTAATCATTGAATTTGAAAAGAAACAAAGAAATAACAAGATAGAAGTGACATTAAGAAATAAAAAGAAATGATAAATAACAAATAAATGAATATAATAAATGAATAAAATGAAAATGAGAAGATGATGGAAAGAATGAAATGAATAAATTAAAAAGAAAAATAAGAACTTAATAATAAATAAGAGATGTAATAAAAAGAAAAAAAGAAAAACTAAAAAATAACAAAAATGGGAATAACACAATCAACCACCAAATAACAAATCAAAAGACAAAACAAAAGAAATAATCAAACAACTAGAAGAATGGACAGAAAGAAGAATAAACGATATACTATTTGATTCAGATAAAGATGATTGGAATAACAATACATCAGTATTTGGAGAAAGAATAATTAATAAAGAACATATAATAATTATTATTGAAGATTCAAGAGGAAATAAATTTGGAGGATATGTTAATTCTAAAATTGATGAAGTTAATGATTATATAAAAGACTCACATTCATTTTTATTTTCATTAGAATCAAAAGGAAGATTGAAAGGAATGATGAAATTTGATATTAAAGAACAAGAATATGCATTTTGGTTAGATAATCAAACAGATGATTGTTTTCATTTGGGTGTGGATTAATTGGAAATAGATGTGATATTTATGTTTATAAAGACAATGATAAAACAAAATCATTTTGTAAACAAAATTCATTTAAATATGAAGGAATATCAAATGCACTTTGTGGAAAAGAGTTGTTCACACCAAAACGAATCATAGTAATTGAAATGAAATGATTCAATCTTGATTAATTGAAAATGAAATAAAAAAGAATAAAAACAAACCAATGAAGAATATGAACATTTCATCTGCCAATGAATGAAATGGTGAA
>NW_001915775.1:0-2017 GCF_000208925.1 Entamoeba histolytica HM-1:IMSS
CTGATTTATACCTATGATGAAGTATCAACGATAGACAAGAACCAATGTAGATTTATTTCCAAATTAAATTCAACAAAATTGTCTGAAGTTATTGAGAAGAAGATAACGAGAAATGGAGAAATGATAAGTTCAAATAGAACATTTATCCCAAAGTGTCAGTTAGTCAAAAAGAATAAAAGAGAGAAAATAAGGGATAATTGAAAAGAAATCAAATAAATGTTTTAAAATGGTTAATGTTTTTAATAAAATAATAAAGAAAATAAAAGATAAAATAAACATTTAAAGAAATAATGATAAAATAATGATAATTAACAAATGAATATAGAATATTCACATTTCAAATAATATCATTTCATTCATATTAAAATAAATAAAAAGTACAATAAGAATGATTAATTATTATTTTATTCATTTCTATCTTCTTTTTCTTTATTTTCTTATTTTATTATTTCTTTATCTTTCTTTTGTTATCTTTATCTCTATTTTATCTTTATTTTATCTTTCTTTGTTTTATCTTTGTTATTTATTTTATTATTTATTCTTTCTATTGTTGAATTAATTACATTTATTCATTTTATTATTCTTTTATTTCTTCTTCATTTCATTCTTCTCTTATTTTATTTTTATTCAATTATTTCTTCATTTTCAGATTAATATTTTCATTCATTATTATTTCTTTATTAATTCTTATGTTATTTGTTTATTTTATTTGAATAGTATTTGTTTTATGTATTGTTTATTTTCATTTATTATTTCTTTGTTTATTATTTTTCATTGATTCTTTTATTTCTTTCTTTTATTTTATTTTGTGTATTTTCAAATACTATTTCAATTTGATATTTGTCATTTTGTTATTATTTATTCATATTATACTTGATTTTCATTATTATTATTTATAATTCAGTTTATTTGTTAGTATTTTTGTATTATTTTCTTAATATTTATTTCGTTGAAATATTCATAATTACATTGTTAATTAAATTTTCTTATTGTATAATATAATATCATATTGTTATGTTTTTATTCTGTTATTTTCTCTATTTTCATTCTTCTTCTTTTATTCTGTATTGTAATTATTCATTCGTTATTCATTCTTCTTTTATTTATCTTATTTGTTGTTTTATTATTTGTTATTTGTTATTCATTTCTATTATATTTGAAATTATGTAAATTTTATTAATTTTTAACAGTTATTTGCAATTATTATTCATTCTTATTCATTGTATTCTATTTCTTCTAATAGTATTGTATTTTATGTTTCTTATTTTATGTTTTTATTTTATTTTCATTTATCATTTGTTGATAATACATTTCTTATTGTTTTATATTATTTATTATTATATTCTTTTGTTTTATTCATTTTCTATTTATTTGTAAATCATTATTTCTTCTTTATGTTTTTATATTTGAAATGTATTCTATTATGTCATTTTCAATATTCTTATTCATATCATTATTATTTCTAGTTGTTATTTGTTGTTTCTATTTGTATTTCTTATTGATGTTTTGTGCCAATACATTTCTCTTTCTCCTCATCATATTCTTTATTAGATTCTTTTAGAATGTGTGAATGTGTGTATCTCCGTTTTCTTCTTTTTATCTCGTCATTTTTGTTTTATATTTACCAGTTCTTTCATTATAAGTTGTTTGAAAGTTGAATAATTACCATAATGAGAATAATGCAGAAGTGATGATGACGACATTTTTATTTTAGTTAAGTAAAGATGATTTTGGTAGTTCATTTGTCATTTAAACATCTCATCATCACCACAATCTCATCAATTCAATCAGTCAAATGTCTTGCAATCAACAAAAAGAGTGTTGTAAAAAAGAATGTCAAGAGAAAGAATGTTGTAAAGAATGTTGTTGTCCAAGAATAAAAGCATTTAAGAAATTTATAAACACATTTGAAAAAGCACAAATTGGAAAAGAAGCACCAGAATTTAAAGCACCAGCATATTGTCCATGTGGTTCAATCAAAGAGATTGATATTAATGAATATAGAGGAAAATATGTT
>NW_001915774.1:0-2018 GCF_000208925.1 Entamoeba histolytica HM-1:IMSS
TTTGTTTCTACACTTTGTCCTTTTCTCATTTCCATTATCTTTTTGTTAAATTCCAGAACATTAATTCCACTATTTCCTACTATCGTACTAATTTCTTTCTCTTCCATCAATGACATTACTATCACATCAACTGCAAGATATGTATCTCCCATTGTCTTTTGTTTCTCTATTGCTCGTCTTATCACTTGTTGTGTTGTTGGATGAAGTCCAATTTCTACTGGTGGTGGATTTTGAACTGGAATCTTATTCATTCCTTCTTGTATTTCTTTCTTCATTTTACTAACATCACCTCCCATCATCTCGACTATTCGGATAATAATATTCGACTCTTCTTCAACAATTGCATTCATCATGTGAATTGGCATGATATATGCATTCTTTCTTTCAAATGCTTTTTCTTGTGATTCTTTGAACATTTGAACTGTTGCATCTGTCCATTTGTTTGGATCCATACCTTATTTCTAAATGCTAATTATTTCTTCAAGTTCCTTTAAATACTCAGTATGGTTGATGTGTTGGCTTATTGATGTGTTGGCTGTTATTCACACTTTCTTATTCATGTATTCATGTATACGTGGATCAACGTGGTTTCATATCAACAAATAATATCATAATTAACAGCAAAAATGACAATGATGAAATGAAGGAATGAGAATGAATGATTATCAAACACTCAAAATAAATGAGTAATTAAATTATCATTAACTCTGTTTATTTTAATCATAAAATATGTTTATGATATTCTTTTATTCTTTTTTACATCAACATTTATACAAACATCCATATCTAATAATGTAATTAGTGATGAATGATGATTGTTAATGAAACATATTTGAAGAAACAACTAGTTATTATTGCAATAATTGTTAATTGAATATTAATTGATTTGAATGATAAATACCTTCTAGATATTCAATTTTAATTGATTTAACTTCAATTGATAGTGTATTTCAATATTTTATCATATTTTGTATATTCTATGATTTGAATATTTTTCAATTATTCTTTCTCTTTTAAATGTATTGAATGATTTATTTCATCCATTATTATTTCTTTATTTATTCTTCAATCATATTCAAATATTTCTTCACATTCATTATAAGTATGAAATAATTCATTACTATGAAATAATATTATTGAATAATGAAATAAATGAAATAGATTAAAATGAAATTATTCAATATTTCATTGAAATATTTTTAATACTACCATCAAAATACTTTATTATTATTGTTTTTTTTTTCACTCTTTCTTTGTTATTTATTATTGTATTTCAACTCTTTTATTTTAAATTAATTTTAAGATTATCATTCGATTTTTCTTCTTCTTTTTGTGATTTTGACAGAATAACAACAAGTAATTAGAATTGAGAAATAAGTACATTGTTGGAAGATAAAGAAATAAATATAAAAGTATCTATTATAGAAAATATCAGAATAATAAAGAAAAGAAAGAGATAGAAAATAAATTAAATCAATTTAAAATAATGAAGAATAAAAATAATTACATTAAATTGATTAATTATGATTTTTGTATCTATTGTTTAATGAGATTAATTCATTCTTTTAAGGATATTTTTTATGAGTTATTTCTATATACCGCTATTTATTAGTATCATTATTATTTCATTAAATATTTCATGTTTATATATATTATATTTTCTTTATTTTAATTTGAAGTAATTCATTCTTTTTATAAAACAAATAGTTTCTTTATTGATTATTTTATTTATTATTATTTTCATTCAAGAGAAGTGAATGAATCTTTAAATTACAATTTAATTTATAATGACATTTTTTAATTTCATGTTTATTATTAATAATATGTTGTTTTTATGTTATTTCTCTTTTTGATAATTATTTTTATTTATCATTTTTATTTATTCATTATTTATTTTTCATGACATTTCATTATATCATTTTTAAATATATTATACTAATTAGAATATATTGTTTATTCTGATATTTTCTTATTTTTTCTTTTTTGAAAATTTATTTTCTGATGTTATTCTTTAATAT
>NW_001915773.1:0-2019 GCF_000208925.1 Entamoeba histolytica HM-1:IMSS
TAATAAGAATAAATGACAAATAAAATGAGAAATGATAATAACTGTTATAATAATAAAATCAAAGTATAAAATATAAAATTAATATTAATATAAAACAAAAGAGAATAAATATAAAATGAAAATAGATATAAATGATAATAATATAAAAGATGAATAAGATGAATAAACAAATACATCTAAATATAAAAGAATAACAATAAGAAAATCTAAATAATATAAACATAAAAAATAATAAAACAAGAATAATATAATAATATATAGATAATAAGAAGAATACAATGAAATAAATAATATAAACAGAGAAATAAATATAAAAATACGATAGATAAATAACATATAAATAAAATAATAAAAATATGATTCATCAAATAATCTATTTCATTAATATTTCATACAAAATGAATACAATTGATAATAAAATATAAACATAAATATTTATATATTCTGTATTTATCATACTTTTTATTTTTTTATTTTTTTTAGGAGCAAAATATAATAAATGGAATATTCTATGGATGCAAATTATTTTGCATCTTTTTTCATTTTTGTAAATTATTTAGATGCATTTTTTCTTTGCTAATTTTCGTACCCTAAATTATATATTAAATATATTCTCTTTTGTTTATTTTTTATGTCATCAATTTCTAATAATTAGTCTGAACCTAATACCATCAATTAATTTTGTATTCTTTTAGTAATATATTTTGTTACAATATTTTTAATAATTAAAGATATTTGCGTTAGAATACTACATATTTTATTTTATGACACAAATTAATATATCTATAAAAATGATGATTTTTTATAAAATACAATAAATATATCAATATGTTAAAAATAACAATAAACACATATTTATGGATTATCTTAGTTAATATACTGTAGGTATAGATTCTACAAGCAGTTTGATATTATTTATTTTTAATCATTAAATAATATTAAGAAATTTATTAAAATATAATTTGAAACAACGAAAAATAACAAGTCAAATGCTTTTTAGTTCTATTATTGTTTGTATAAAATGTCAAATGTTACTTGAAACAGAAATTTAATCAATAACAAACAAAAAACTAATTTCAATTTAAGAAATCAAATTGACTCCAATAGAATAAATGATAATCATATTAGTTCAATTAAACAATTAAATAATATCTTAAAGAAATTAATATAAAATATATTAATATATTGATAAAACAAACAACCAATTTAATAATAAAAATACTGCAAATCACTACATTTAAATAAGTAATTGAATTAAATGAATATAGAAATATAAAAGTTATGAAAAATACAAATTTGGTCGATAGTTTAAGTGTGTTACAAAAAAATACTTTTTTTTATAAAATATTAGAGCCACAAACATTTATTTATTTTTTAAATAACCAAAGTTTATCTTAAAAACCTATATCTCATTACAGAATCAATACATCTCGAGAGTATTAAACTTCATGTTTTAATAAAGTATGATGGAACAAACAAATATAAGAGATAAGAAAAATAGGTAAACAAAGGGAAAAGGAATAAATTGGATAACTTGAATGTTAATTAAAAAGGAATAAAACAAAAATTAAATATCAAAAAAAAAACAAATAAAAAAATTATTAATTAAAAATAAAAGGATGAAACCTTCAACAACAAGAAAGCACGTGTATCAAAGATTAGTCAAAATGACAAAAAAGAACTTATCAAAAGAATTAATAAAAAAAGAAATTTATAATGAGAACAACTATAATTCTTTTAAAAAAATTCAAGAAAAAAATAATAAAACATCGGAAATATTAAAAAAGGAAATACAATTAATTGAAAATAATAATAAAGATTCAACAGAAGAAATAAATCAAAATTACACGGATGAGACAAGTATAACTGAAGAATGTCAATGGGAATATTCTTTTGAAAAATATAAAGATATGTCATTAGCAATTAAGGCATTAGTTAAAACAATACATCCAATAGCAAATACAAAATGGATTAATAGATGGAGTAATTTAATAATTCATAATTTAATTTTATATGGAA
>NW_001915772.1:0-2024 GCF_000208925.1 Entamoeba histolytica HM-1:IMSS
TGATAAGTTCAAATAGAACATTTATCCCAAAGTGTTAGTTAGTCAAAAAGAATAAAAGAGAGAAAATAAGGGATAATTGAAAAGAAATCAAATAAATGTTTTAAAATGGTTAATGTTTTTAATAAAATAAGAAAATAAAAGATAAAATAAACATTCAAAGAAATAATGATAAAATAATGATAATTAACAAATTAATATAGAATATTCACATTTCAAATAATATCATTTCATTCATATTAAAATAAATAAAAAGTACAAGAAGAATGATTAATTATTATTTTATTCATTTCTATCTTCTTTTTCTTTATTTTCTTATTTTATTTTTCATTGAATTATTTCATTTGTTATTTTTCTCTTTATTTTATCTTTCTTTATCTTTATCTTTATTAGTTTCATATTTTCATTTTGTTTATTTTATTATTTATTCTTTCTATTGTTGAATTAATTACATTTATTCATTTTATTATTCTTTTATTTCTTCTTCATTTCATTCTTCTCTTATTTTATGTTTATTCATTTATTTCTTCATTTTCATATTAATATTTTCATTCATTATTATTTCTTTATTAATTCTTATGTTTTTTGTTTATTTTATTTGAATAGTATTTGTTTTATGTATTGTTTATTTTCATTTATTATTTCATTTATTTGACTATTTCTTGTATTTCTCTTTTATTATGTTTATTTGTTATAGAATTTAATGTATTTATTATTTATTATTCTTATTAAATAATCAATACATTCATTTTGGTTTATTTTAATTATTTTATGATTTTGCTATTTATCATTTGTTGTTTCTTCTTCTATTCTTTGTTTCATTTTCTTTCTTTGTTTATTTATTTTCAGTATTTCATTTTGCTTGTTTATTTGTATGTTTATTTTATATTCTTTTCTTATTTTCATTCTCTTTCTTATTCTTTATATTATATTATTTGAATATAATCTCTATTATTATTCTTTTTATTTTCTTTATTAATTTATATTGTTGTTTGTTTATTATTATTTCATTGATTCTTTTATTTTATTTCATGTATTTTCAAATACTATTTCAATTTGATATTTATTATTTTGTTATTATTTATTCATATTATACTTTATTTTCATTATCATTATTTATAATTCACTTTATTTGTTTGTATTTTAATATTATTTTCTTAATATTTATTTCGTTGAAATATTCATAATTACATTGTTAATTAAATTTTCTTATTGTATAATATAATATTATATTGTTATGTTTTATTCTGTTATTTTCTCTATTTTCATTCTTATTATTCTTTTATTCTGTATTGTAATTATTCATTCGTTATTCATTCTTCTTTTATTTATCTTATTTGTTGTTTTATTATTTGTTATTTGTTATTCATTTTTATTATATTTGAATTTATGTAAATTTTATTAATTTTTAACATTTATTTGCAATTATTATTCATTCTTATTCATTGTATTCTATTTCTTCTGTTAGTATTGTATTTTATGTTTCTTATATTATGTTTTTATTTTATTTTCATTTATCATTCGTTGATAATACATTTCTTATTGTTTTATATTATTTCTTATTATATTCTTTTGTTTTATTCATTTTCTATTTATTTGTAAATCATTATTTCTTCTTTATGTTTTTATATTTGAAATGTATTCTATTATTTCATTTTCAATATTCTTATTCATATCATTGTTATTTCTAGTTGTTATTTGTTGTTTCTATTTCTTATTTCTTATTGATGTTTTGTGCCAATACATTTCTCTTTCTCCTCATCATATTCTTTATTAGATTCATTTAGAATGTGTGAATGTGTGTATCTCCGTTTTCTTCTTTTTATCTCGTCATTTTTGTTTTCTATTTACCAGTTCTTTCATTATAAGTTGTTTGAAAGTTGAATAATTACCATAATGAGAATAATGCAGAAGTGATGATGACGACATTTTTATTTTAGTTAAGTAAAGATGATTTTGGTAGTTCATTTGTCATTTAAACATCTCATCATCACCACAATCTCATCAATTCAATCAGTCAAATGTCT
>NW_001915771.1:0-2028 GCF_000208925.1 Entamoeba histolytica HM-1:IMSS
AAATTCTATTTAACACCATTTATTTAAATAAATTACTTCTTCTTTTGTTTGATTATTTAAATGATGATAAAATTGATAAGAAGAATAATAAATGAAGATACCAGATAATAAAAGAATAAAGAAATATAAAATAGATTAAATAATGATAGTTAATGGTGAATTAAATTATAAAAATAACAAATAAGTAATGAAATACAATAATTTTATGAATATATAACGATTTTATATTCATGGTATTAATTTATTTTAAATTATATTTATACTCATTACATTATTATCTAATTATCATTGTAATTTTATTTTATATTTTTTTATATTAATTGTTATTGATGATGAAAATAAAAGAAATGAATAGAGTTAATATAATTATAAACAAACCTTAATAAATGATATAATTTGATTATTTCGATATTGTATTTTATGAATTTTATTTCATTATATTTCGATTATTCGTTATTGATTTAGTTTATTAATTATTTCTTGTTTATTTTTGATAATCATTTTCTTTTATTTTATCTCGGTTTTATTTTGTTATTAATGATTATTCTTTTGTTTGTATTCTGTTTGTATTTTAAACATTACATATTTATTACTATTATATTTATTTTTACATTTATTATTTATGTTTGGTTTAATTAATATCTTTTGAATAACCTTAAAAATTCACAGATGGAATGTTTGTTCATACAACACTTATTCTTTAATTTTTATTTCATTTTGTTGAATTTCTAATAAGAATATTATATAAAACCACAATTATTTATTCATTCTTCTATTTTCTATTCTTCAATTTTATTTATACTTTCTTTTTCTTTCTTTATTATTTATTACTTTCTTTCTTATTTTTATGTATTATTATATTAATGATAGTGATCTATTGATATTGGTATATCAAAAATAATGAACAATATAAGGATATTAATATTAATTTAATTCTTTTTTTTATTGTCTTTTTTATATATTGATTATTTATTCCTTCTTTAATTATTATATTCTTTATTCTTTATTATTATTCTTTTATATTCTTATTTATTTGAACACTATTTGCTTTATTATTATTATTTTTTATGCTTTCTAGTTTTGCTTATTCTTGTTTCTTCTATTTTCTTTCTTTTTTATTCTTTATTTTATATCTTAATCGTTTTACTGAATTTAAATATTGATTAAACTATTCATTTAAAGATATTGTGCACCTGTTGGATAAAGTGGATCAGTAGCAATACCACAAGTATTTCCTTCAATAGCAATATTAAAATACCCATTCTCTCCCCATGTTGTTCCCCATGAATTTCTAATTATCCAACATTCTATTCCATCAACAACTCCATACCCAACTGCTGATACTTCGTGATTTAATGCAAAGAAACTCTTCTTACACTTTTTATCTGTATATGCTCCACTTTTATATAATTGGAATTTCACAAATGATGCATCCATTGCAACATCAACCATTCCTTGTGAAATTGCAGATTTAAGTTCTTTTACATTATTTCTTGCGACTCTATTGTAGCCTTTCATTGTAACATATGGTTTTATATTAGTTTTACATTCAGAATCCATTCCAGTAAATGGATATTCTGTTTCATTACTAACTCAATGTTCTATAATGTAATCATATGCGTTTGATCCAAATCCTCCTCCACATCCATTATTTCCATATTCTCTTGTACATTGAATCATTTCTTCTTCTGAAAGATCGAGTGTATTAGCATCACCTCCTTGTTCTACTAATAATCTTCCTTCAAGTGCTGCAATTGATCCAAATGCATAACACCCTCCACACTCTGCTTGATCTCTAATTGGTGTTACTTTTCCTTCTTTTCTCCAATCTACTGTTTCAGGTGCTTCAATATTCAAATACTTAACTTTTCCTTTTCCTTCTTCACTTCTTTTTGATTTAAGAATATTTTTATATTCTTCATTCGTCATAGCAGCAAATGGTCCCTCTAATGATAATTTAAATGTTCCTTCTTTGTTAAATTCTCCTACAATTTTACCATTCATATTGAAAATTGCATTTCTTCTAAG
>NW_001915770.1:0-2032 GCF_000208925.1 Entamoeba histolytica HM-1:IMSS
TATTTTTAGGTTTTTCATCATGTTGAGAAGTAAGTGATCAGTTTCTTCAACATGCTTTATTTCTATTCAAATCTTGTTTTTACAAGCATACTCGACTTAAATGGTTCATCATTTAAGTTGTTGCTTGACTTTTATTTTGATTTTGATGAGTAATATAATATTTCTCATTCTTTATATGGCTGTTTTAAGGAGAGGATATCCATAATCTAATGATTATAACTCATCCCCTTTATCTCCGACACCACTTAAAAAACACCATTCATTGATAATATCATTATATTCAAATGTACATACAACAGTAACAATAATATATGCATCTTCTTTAATAAATTATAATTCTTGATAAATAATAAACCCTTAGTAAATAATAATCCTTATAAATAATAATGAATAACGATATTATTATATAATAACTACTCATAATAAATATTAATAAATAATAACAAGTTAGTTTTGAATATATATTATCACACCAAAGGCATGTCATGACCAGACAATAACTAGGAGATTCGAAGCATAGAAATATTTTGTGGTTGTATGTGGTGTCTCTGACATGCCATCTTCGAATCCATTATCTCAAGAATACCAACAAGAAAAGAAATAAATAACAAATAAATAAGAAAGAATGATTAATTGTTGTATATTTCAAATTAATATTAAATATTAATAAATTAATGAAATGAATAATAATGAGAATAATGTAATTTAAACAAAATGAAATAAAAAGAATGATAAATAATCTGTATTTCAATGAATAAAATATTATTTAATATTCATATTTCATAAATAAATAAATTATTTCATTTGGTATTCATTTTATTTAATTTATTGTTTATTTAAAATATAAATAATCATATTTTATATTAAATTATTGAAAATAAATTTAAATAAAAATTCATTTAATTTATTTAATGTTTTTTAATTACATCATCAAATTGTATTGTAGAAATAGAATCATATCATCTTTCTATTGATGTTCAATCATTATACATATTTATTATCTTTTTAATTATTTCTTCTTTATGATGAATAGTACTGATAAAATATTTTCTAGTTCTTCATGTTCAATAAATTCAATATCTTCTTTTACAGACATAAATATTTTGGTAATTTTGTTTTCTATTTATTTCTTTTATTATTCTTCTTCTTGTTGACTTTTTAGAAAGAATAAATTATTTAATTTCAGTTCTTTCAATTTCCAAATCACAATAATTAATTTCTTCTATATATTTCATTCTTTTATTTCTTTATTTTTATTTATTTGGTTATTCCTTTCTTGTTTAATATTTTGTTCTTTTTCTTCATTATTACTCTGATAATCAATATCTCTTTTTTTTACTTCTTCTACATCAATTAATGTTAATAATCTTATCATTATCAACATTCTTACAATTCCATTTTATCTTTGTGTATTATAATAACAATATAAACATTTTGACTCATTAAATTACATTGGAAATGAATATTTTCCAGTTATTCCATTAAAAATTTTTGTTGATATTTATCTACTTTTGTTTTCTTCTTTTCTTCATGAACTTCTTTATGGATATAGCAACAACATTTGATCAACACGATACAAACATGTCTCTAAATATTTGATATTGGAAAAAACATTCTATATTATTTTATTCATTATTTTATTATTTTATGAAAACCTTGATTGAAATTCAAAACAATATTAATTATTTAAAATTCTTTTTATTCTTTTTTAATATAATCAACACTATTATTCTCACATGAACAATAGGTTAAAAAATATTAAACCTCAATTTAATTTATTTAGTATAATCAACACTATTTATTCATATATATTCTTTTCGTTCTTCTGTGTCTTGTAACACAGATATAATAATAAATATATTTCATTTATTACTTTCTCATTATATTCATTTTATTTCTTTAGTTTCTGATTTTGCGGTATTATTTTCTTTTAAAACATTCTTCTTCATTTTGAATTTACAAAATGTAAATTTCAATCTCTTATATTTCAAAGGATAAGTAATTTCATTGATTTAATATTCATTGATTGTTG
>NW_001915769.1:0-2032 GCF_000208925.1 Entamoeba histolytica HM-1:IMSS
TAAAATGTTGATCATTTTTAACATAATTAAAAGATAAAAATATGATTGATTTAGAATTTTATATGATGATATTTTAACACAAAATAGAATAAAGATAAAGAAAATGAAATACTTATTAAAAATGAAAAATATAACATACAAATTGTTTAAAAATAACATATAAACAAGACAATCAATTAATAACTGAATTTAATGAATAGATATAAATTTTGAATGTGATAATGTATAATAACTTAAATTCATTACTAAAATTTGTATGAAATGATTGATAAATGAAAAGATGGATAATAAATAGTTAAAAGAAGTGAAAATGAATGATAATAAAAGTGGTGATGTTTGAATGAATACCAAAAGTAATTTACATATTAACATTTGGTCATTTAAAAAAAGAAGTTATATATTAATAGAAGAAATTTAAAGACTTTATTAAACGAATAAATTAATTCATGTTTTATTTTGATAATAAAATGAAATAATAAATAATGAATAAATCAAATAAGTATCATTATTTAATCTATTTTATATTTCTTTATTCTTTTATTATCTGTTGTCTTCATTTATTATTCTTCTTATCAATTTTATCATCATTTAATTAATCAAACAAAAGAAGAAGTAATTTGTTTAAATAAAGGTTGTTAAATAGAATTTGAATATAATGATGAATACGAATAAATAGAATAAATAAATGATTAATTCATCTTTCCAAGTTCTCCAGTATTTTAGTAACACATATCATTGTTAACATAGGTAAATGTTCAAAAAGTACTTGCTGATAATGAACACTATGTTATTATCATATATTCTATTAAACATTAGTCTTAACACTGTATTCTATTCTCTCTTAATTATCCATTTTCTTCTCTTTCTTTAAATACTCATAAAATAAAAATATTAAATCAATACAAAAATCACAAATAAAATATAATCAAACATAACCATTCATTCACAAAATAATAATCAATAAAATAAGAAACAAAAGATAAAATATTCAAATAAGAAATAAACAAATAAATAAAAATAAAATAACAAAAATATATTAACTCACACAAATTATGAATATAAATGTTAATCAAATGATCATTGAAACAACTGAATGATAATAACTAATATGAATGAATAAATGATCAATGAAATATAATAAATTAATAATTATAGATTTGAATATGAAATAATTAATAAAAATAAAACAAATTTTTGATTAATATTCATTTAATGTTTATACTTTCATTTGACAACAAAAACCCAAATAATAGAAAAAAGAAGAGAAAGATATAAAAGAATAAAATAAAATTAAGAAGTAGAAGAAGAAGATTGAAGAATAAAATTAGAGAAGATATTAATAAAGAAGATAAAAAGTAGTAAATCAAAAATAGATGATAAAAGACAAAAAAAGGAAGAAATAAATGATGTAATTTTTTATTGTATAAATCAGAAATATGTAATAAAAACATCTAGTTCAATGGTTCAAAATAATTAGTAATGTTTTATTGATTAAAAAATATTTTATTATTTTTATGTTTATTATTTATATGTATATTTAAACATGATGTTTATTATATAATCAATCATAAGTGTTATGTTATTATTATAACATGTAATAAGTGATAAAATATAAATTGTATGAACATATGATATAGATAGAATATCAAAACAAAAGAATAATAAGAATAAATGATAAAGAAATAATTCGAGAAATGATAGTCAATGATATAATAATAAAATCAAAGTATAAAAGATAAAAACAATATTAATATAAATCGAAAGTAGATATAAATGATAATAATATAAAAGATGAATAAGATGAATATTCAAATAAACAAATACAACTAAATAGAAAAGAATACCAATAAGAAAATCTAAAGAATATAAAAAGAAAAATCATAAAATAAGAAGAATATAATAATATATAGATAAGAACATGATATAAATAATATAAAAAATAAATAATATAATAAGAAAAGAATAATAAGAAAAAAATAAAAATATCTACATCTGTGAATCAAAAGCCTTAATTGTATGGATTGATATTTAA
>NW_001915768.1:0-2038 GCF_000208925.1 Entamoeba histolytica HM-1:IMSS
TTTCATTATTATTATATTATTATGTATAATTTCATTTATTATTATTATCATCATTTATATCATTTTATTTTCTTATTATTATTTCATATTATTTTATTTCATTCTTTCTATTATTATTTATTATATTTCTTATTAAATTACTTCATCATATTCAATTATTATTTGTTATTTCATTATTTGATTTTGTATTAATGTTTGTGTGTTGTTTCTGATTTTCATTCTTCATTTCTCATTCATTTTCATTTAATAAAATAGAAGAATAAAAATAATGAAAGAAGATAAATAAAATAAGAATAAAATAAGATAAAAACAATGATATTGTTATTATATTATTATGTTATTTTAATTTTGATTTTATATTTATTATTTTGTTTTTATCTTTTATAAACATCATTCATTTCTTCTTTTTGTTAATTCCTCTTTTCTAAACATCACTCATTTATTCTATTTCTTTCTATTTCATTTTATTTTCTTTATTCTTGTTGTTATTTTATTTAGTTCATCTTTTATCATTTGTCATTTCTTGTTTATTCATGTTTGTTGTATATTTTATTCTTATTCTTATTATTTATTTTATGTTGTGTTATTCTTATTTATCTTTCTTATTATGTTTTGTTTATTATTGTTTAAATATAAAATAAAAATAAGAATGAAATAAGAATGATAAATAATAACATAAATATGTTGATGTATTTTATCATTTCTTTATTTGTTTCTTATTCTTATTTCTATTATCTTATTCATTTGATTCATAATGAATTAATTCAATGAAATAATACAAATAAATTGTTTATTCATTTCATTTTATTTCATTCTTATTTCTTTTCTTATTTAATAAAAACACCCTCATTGGGTGTGAAAATTTTAAATGAAATAAAATAAATCAACATTGAATTATGTCCATTTTTAATTCACCATTTCATTCATTGGCAGATGAACGAAATGGCTGTTCATATTCTTCATTGATTTGTTTTTATTCTTTTTTAGTTCATTTTCAATTAATCAAGATTGAATCATTTCATTTCAATTACGATGATTCGTTTTGGTGTGAAATCATGGTTTCCACAAAGTGCATTTTCAATTCCTTTATATTCAAATGAACGTTGAATACAACAATATGATTGTGTTTTATCATTTTCTTTATAAACAAAAATATCATTTCCAAATCCAAATTTAAACAAACAATCATCATATTGATTATATAAACAAAATGCATATTGTGATTGTTTAATATCAAATTTCTTCATTCTTTTCATTCTTCCTTTTGATTCTAATGAAAATAAAAATGATTTTGAATCATTTGTCCATTCATCAATTTTATAAATTTTAGAATTAACATATCCTCCAAATTTATTTCCTTCTTCATCTTCAATAATAATTATTATATGTTCTTTATTCATTATTCTTTGATCAAATACTGATGTATCTTTATTCCAATCATCTTTATCTGAATCAAATAATATATTTGATATTCTTTTTTCTGTCAATTCTTCTATTTGTTTAATAAACACCTTATACATTTTAATTTGATATTTATAAGTTCATAATATGAATGTTTAAATAGTTAATCCACGTTATTAACACATCAAGTCAGTCATTATTTTTATCACTATTCTATTTTAAATAAATGTTATTTTTATCATTTTTACAATAACAATAATTATATAATAATATTAATAATATAATAATAATAAAATTATAATATTGATATTTTCTATAATTAGCTTATTTTTAGTATTTTTTCATTTTTTGTTAAAAAAAACAAAAAAAATTGAAGAGAAGAAGATTCAATTTTGTTTTATTTTTATTATTTCATCGTTTGTGATTTGAATTTTCATGTTTTATCAATATTAATTTTAATCAAATTAATTTAATAAAGATAATAAATGATAAAGAAAAATAAGATAATAAAATAAGAATGAGAAATAAAAGAGAAAATAAATGAAATAATTATTATAAATACACAAGGAATAAAAGAAAATGAAAGAAAATCAAATGATAAAATTATATTAAATAATAACATAATAGAAGAAATAAT
>NW_001915767.1:0-2039 GCF_000208925.1 Entamoeba histolytica HM-1:IMSS
TTGTATTTCAATTGTTTTAAATATTATATTATAATTTGATACATCTTATTTTTATATTTTATGTTTTTCTATTTATTCATTCTTTCTTTTTCTTTATATTCTTCTTGTTATTCTATTTTTGTTTGTTTCTAAATAAATTCTTTCATTCATTTCTTTTTATTCTATTTATTCTTTATTTATTCTTTATTTTTCAATTATTATTATGAACTGTTATTTTATAATTCATGTATTTCATTTTCTCATTTTATTTTCTTTCTTTTATTCTTTCTTCTTTTTATATCGAATCTATTGTAATTATTGTAATAAAATACATGTTTCTTATTGTTATTAATTTATTTCATATTTATTGATCATTGAAATATAATCATTGTGAATTTTGTTATTTCTTTTTAATTTCATTGTCAATTAAACATTTTCGATTTATCATTCAATTTTATTTAATCATTGAACTAAAAATACAGCATTTTAATTAATTTATTTTAATTGTGGAATGATTTGTATATTTATCCATTTGATTATTGTTTTATTCTTTCTTTTTTATTTCTATTTTAAATAGTTGATATTTATT
Organism: Entamoeba histolytica HM-1:IMSS; assembly: GCF_000208925.1. Classification (NCBI taxonomy): domain Eukaryota; phylum Evosea; order Mastigamoebida; family Endamoebidae; genus Entamoeba; species Entamoeba histolytica. The sequence continues at coordinate 569 of NW_001915767.1, forward strand.
CATGATATTTTTATTCACATGATTAAAATTTCAATTCTTCTTTATTTTATGAAAATATTTGAATATAATTATACAATTTTATTATTCATATCTTCTTTATTTATTTTTATTTGATTATGTTTCCTCTTTTTATTATCTGATTTACATTTCTTTTTTATCAAATTTTATATGTTCATCGATTTTATTCATTAATTGATATAGTGTTAATACAAGTAATATTTGTGATATTGTATCTCTTTCTATTGTCATATTTTAATTTGAACTTCACTCATCATATTTGTTAATTATTTCATTTTGTTTCTTCATTTTCATTTATTCTTTTATTATTTATTTTATTAGTGACTTTATATTCTTTATTTTATTTCTTCATCATTTTATCTTTAACATTTTCATTTTTATTATTTCATATTATATCTTATTTTCTTGCATGAGGAAAAAGAAATAGAAAAGAAGATGATGATAAACAAAAGAGTCTAATTGAATAGATGATAAAATAATAAATGAGTAATGAAGAATGAAGATAAATATGAGAAAGATATTTGAAGAATAAGAGAATAGATATGAAGAAGAGGAAAATGCAAATAAAATAATAAAATAATAAAGAAATAGAGAAAAATAAAGAAGAGAATAGAAAAAGAACAGAATTATTAATAAATTAACGAAAAGATTGTGATATTAAGGAAGAAATAAGAGAATGAGATAAACAATTATGTGATAGAAGTATTTAAATAACATGGTTACTCTAAAAAGAAAGTATCAGAAGTAAACAATCCATCACAATAATTATACTTCAGGAAATATAAAATATCTAAATTAGAAAATAAAAACACACCAGAATAAAGATGAAGTAAATTTGAGTATAACATACTCATCTGAAACGCAAATATGAATAACATTTCAATTAATGTTGTAATAGTTAGTGTAATAACAACAAGTGAAGATGAATTTCAAAAAGAAAGATAACGAAGAAATCCAATAAAGAGATGAAAGTCAACATAAGAAAATCACAACATTTTTATTAGAATATCAAAACACAATTGAATAAAAAGAAGAAAATTTAACAAATTATAAATGATTTTCATTACGATTATTTGAAAGAAAAATAAAGTAACAAGTAAAAGATTCAATAGAAAGATTAATACAAGAAAATGAAAATAAATGAGAATAAGAATATATTCAAAATAAAAAGAGAAATAAATAGAAGGAAAGAATAAAACGATAATAACAAGTAATGAATTATAAGAATAAAAAGAACAAGAATGATAACGAAGAAATGAAAGAATATGAAGATGTATATTTCATTAATCTTTATGACATTGTAATAAATTACATCATTTCATTAATATCATCTTTCTATTTCTTTTATTATTCATTATATTGTTGTTTATTATATTTATATTCATATTGTAGTTTCAACCATTATCATCATTAATATTAATAAACATGAAAGAAGTCAAAGAAATATAGAAAG
>NW_001915766.1:0-2043 GCF_000208925.1 Entamoeba histolytica HM-1:IMSS
GTAATGATAGTGCATTAATATTTTGTTGTTATTAATTATATTTGTCAACTACATCTGTTTATTCTTGATCCTTTTGTATGCATTTATATTTTATTTATTTTTTCTGTTTTTATTGATTATGTTATTTCATTTATTGATTATTTACTCTTCAACTTCATCTCATATTATTATCTATGAATATTGATTTATAAAACTATCCATTTCTTCTCTTATTATTATCACATTTTATTTCTCTCATTCATTTTGTTTCTTTATTTTCTTCTCTATCTTAATTATTGTAATATTCATTAATCAACTATTTACTATTCATTATCATTCATCTTTTATTCATCATTTCCTTCATATTTCATATTATTCATTTCTTCTTTTTTATGAAAGAGGTTCATTCGTTTCAATTTATTTGTTTTATTCTATTTTCTGTCTATTCATCATATTGTGTTTTGTTATGACAACCACACAACAAAAAAAGAAGAAATGATGGTTAGTGGTGATTTTGTTAGAAATGATGGAAACAACAAATTACAATCTCAAACAAGAGTCAGGAGATGTGATGAAATGATAAGTAACTTGAAAACATCATGTTGAACGATAAGAAGATAGAAAGAGTAAGTTATGAATGGGTAATAAATGAAAGCATTGTATATTAATTTAATGAAAAATCAGTTAGTTAATATCGTTGAAATATGAAATTCTTCGTTAGAACTATGTTCTATGAAATAGAATATATTCTATCACTAAATTAAATAACTATAAAGACACAAAAAGAAGAAATGATTTAGATGTGTTGTTAGAAAACTAGTTAGTTTTCATAATATAAATGAACAAAAGAAATCAAGAAATAATGTTAAGTATGAATTTATAAAGAATGAATATCATTCATAAATAAATGAAATTCATATTTTATTATTAAAGATTCAATGACTTATTGAAATGTATGATAATACATCAATCAGAATGGAAATGAAAAATAAGTGAATAAAATACAAATAATAAAAAGATAAGTCTTATTTATCATTAAATGTTTGTTAAATGTTTTGTTTTCTTGTATTATTATTATTTCATTCTCATGCTTCTTCTTACTCTCACTTCTAACATTTTCTTATTATGTCTTATCTATTAACATATAATGTTATTGTTAATATATATAGTATTCATTCATTTCAACAACACACAAATAACATTGAACATATTAATAAAACATGTCATTGATTTGATGTGATTCTATCTCATCATTCACTTTATCTTATTTATAATGTCTTATTATTCACTTCAACCTGTTTCACTTCTTTATGTTTTATTTTTCTTTCTTTTTTATCATTGTTTACTTCATCAGTTAATTCATCAGTTAATTCATCAGTTAATTCATCAGTTAATTTCTTTAAATAAGTGAAGTATTCCCATTATTTCTTTATAAGGTATGACTATAATAGTGTCAGTCATGTTGATAAAAAAGAATAAAGGTGATGGAAGTGTATGTTGTTAATAACATTACTTATTGTTATTTGTATTTTGAATAATATTCGTCAATATGAGATATAAAAGAGACGATAATAATTCAAATGATGATTATTGTTTCAAGAAAAACAATTTTTTCATATTTTTGTCATTTTTATTAAGTTTTTATATTAAGTTCGCCTTTAAATTATTAATAGAAAATCTATAGTTTTAAATTAATAGAAATAGAAAATACCAAATAAAATATTTGACAAACTAATTTTATTTCAATTATATTTTATTCTTTCATTAATTTTAAATACCATTTATATCTTTTATTTACCATTCTATTATAGTTTAAAATACTATAAATAATAATTATTTTATTAAATAATTAATGATATTTCATTCGATATTCTCAATTTAAACACTTCAATCATCATTTCAATTCAACATATTGATTATTTAATAACAACACACAATAACAAAAGAAATTATCTTCAATAAAAAGTAAATAATTAAAAAAGAATAGAAATAGTTTCTATTGTTAGTTGATATGAAAAATTTAATTTCATCTTTGTTGTGAATTAATCCTATGGGTATGTTTTG
>NW_001915765.1:0-2051 GCF_000208925.1 Entamoeba histolytica HM-1:IMSS
ATATTCTGTATTTATCATACTTTTTATTTTTTATTTTTTTTTAGGAGCAAAATATAATAAAGTGGAATATTCTATGGATGCAAATTTTTTTGCATCTTTTTCATTTTTGTAAATTATTTAGATGCATTTTTTCTTTGCTAATTTTCGTACCCTATTTATTTCATTTTACCTGTTTATAACAATTTAAATTATCATAACAATTATCAAATAACAATTAATTTAAAGTCATTTGAAATGTATTTGTGAATAAAGAAATGGGGGTAATAGGAAATTACAAAAAATGATAAATTAAAATAGAATGAAAAGTATTTTTGATGAAATAAAATGATATTTTAATCAATAAACAAAAATAAAATGAAATAAATAAGAAATGATGTCACTTAAACTATGTTTACAATTTTATTTATCATAAAATTACATAATAATTGTTATTTGTTAATAATCGTAAACAATATTCGATGTTATTTCGTATCGAAAAATAATTTTTATTTACGATAAATTTTTATATGAGGAAATAAATAAACAAACGTCAATACAATTACGTTTATTCATTTCAATAAAAACAAACTAACAACTTGTCTAAAATATTTTTATAGCAAAATACAATAACTTGTAAATATTTTTTATCACAAATAAATAAACATCATTGAATAAGTTATCAGAAAGTATTTAAAGAAAATAAACAACTAATAAAACAGAAATGAGTTTACAAGAAGGAAAACAAACGAAATTACTTTTAATTGGAGAAACAGGAAATGGGAAAAGTTCACTTGGTAATTCCATTTTACAGAAGAATATTTTTGAAGTAGGTAATACTACAAAGTCAGAAACAGAAAAAGCCAAAGTAGAAAATGGTGAAGAAGATAGAAGTGATTTAATTATTGTTGACACACCTGGTCTTAATGATACTAATAATTTTGATACTGAAAATATTCAAAATATTGTTGATTGTGTTAGGGTAACAGGGTTGCAGGGAATTATATTAACAATGAATTATAATGTAAATAAACTGTCTAAAAGCATTAAACAAATTATTGAAACTATAAATGATGTTTTCAAAATAAAAGACATTTGGAAACATGTTTGTATTGTTTGGACGATGTGTTATAATTATATTCCACCAAAGAAAATTGACGAAGGTAAAAAAGAGAAAGAACAATACAAAGAAGATTTGAAAGAATTTATAAAACAAATAAATAAAACAAATGAAGAATTTGATATTCCAATGTATTTTGTAGATTCACAACCAGATGAAGATTTTGATAATAGCAGATCAGAAAATGAAATAAAAAGATTAATTGAATGGGGAAGAGGATTAGAATTAATTGATGAAGAAGAAATTAAGAAATTAGTCAGTAAATATAAAGAATTTAGATATGAAGAAAAAGAAGAAACTAAAACAATAAAAGAAACAAAGTCTGATATAACATATGAAAAAAAGACATACAGAAGATGTATTAAAATAACAAATGATGGAAAAGAAATAGAAAGTGAATGGTATTTATTTAGCAGAGGAATTAAAACAGAAAAGAAAAAAACTTTTAAGGAAAAAGTATGGGGTGTTGTTAAAGTTTTAGGTTTTATTTCCCTTGGTGTTGGTGTTGGTGTTGCTATTGGTGTTATTGGTGGTGCTGTCATTGGTGGTGCTGTTGGTGCTGTTGGTGGTGTTGTCATTGGTGGTGTTGTCATTGGTGGTGTTGGTGGTGCTGTTGTTGGTGGTGTTGGTGGTGCTGTTGGTGGTGCTGTTGGTGGTGCTGTTGTTGGTGGTGTTGTTGGTGGTGTTGTTGGTGGTGTTGTTGGTGGTGTTGTTGGTGTTAGTGATGATAAAAAGATAAATAACACCAAAAAAATTGAAAATTAATTAAACATTATAAATGATTTATGTTTTGAATTTGATAAAAGAAAAATGATGAAATACTTTCTAAAATACTTTCAAAACAGATAATATCCTTTTTAATCAGTTTAAAAAAGAAAAATAGTAAAACACAATAAATGTATTGAGTAATGATGAAAATATTGTTTGTTTATGGTTGTATAAGTCAAATAACATA
>NW_001915764.1:0-2054 GCF_000208925.1 Entamoeba histolytica HM-1:IMSS
TAAATATTTATTTTATTTATTATCAATAATAATAACTAATATTTCCAATTTATTTATTTTAAATAGTTTTTATCCATTTCTTCTTTATTCATAAATTCAAGAATTATCATTTTATCATTTATAATTATCAATTTTTCATATCATTTATTCTTCTTTATTTGTTTTATATTCGATATAAATATATTGTCTTTTATGAAACATTCACTTTTATTGATTATTTATTGTTTCATTTCATTGAACATTTCTTTATTTTTATTCTTCTATTGTTTTTATCATTTTCATTTGTGTTGTTAAAATTCATTTTAATTTCTTGTTTTATTCTTTATTTATTCATTAGATTTATTTTAATTTTATTTTAGTTATTCTCAATAATTGAATATTCATGTATTAATTCATTTATTAATTCAACATTAATTTATATTTTGTTATTTACATTATAATTTATTATTATAACTTCATTTTATTTTATAATTACAATAATACAATATTTCATTTATTATTTGATGTAATTATTGATTTGTTAAATCATGCAAATATATTATTTAGTTCATTAATTATATTGTTTATATTCATTTCTTTTTGTATTAATATTATTCATTATTTTATTTAATTATTTTCTTATCATTTCATTCAATGTCAATTTATTACTACATTTCATTTTATTTGTTATTTAAATTACAAATAATGAAAAAATAGAGAATAGAAATATAATAAATGATAATAATGATGTATGAAACACAAACAAATGAAAGTAAAAAACAAAAGAAATAACAAAATAAACAATAAATAATAGTAATGAAATAACAAATGTGAAAATACAACAGATAATACAAACAAGAAGAATGCAAGAAGAATAGAATAACAATAGAGAATAAAATAATTTTATTTCAATAATAGATAGAATAAGAAATAATAATAGAAACAACAAATAACAACTAGAAATAACAATGATATGAATAAGAATATTGAAAATGAAATAATAGAATAAATTTCAAATATAAAAACATAAAGAAGAAATAATGATTTACAAATAAATAGAAAATGAATAAAACAAAAGAATGAATAAGTGTAATAAAAATACAATATTATAAATAAAGAATATAATAAGAAATAATAATAAATAATAAGAAATGTATGATCAACAGATGATAAATGAAAATAAAATAAAAACATAAAATAAGAAACATAAAATACAATACTAACAGAAGAAATACAATACAATGAATAAGAATGAATAATAATTGAAATAACTGTTAAAAATTAATAAAATCTACATAATTTCAAATATAATAAAAATGAATAACATCTAACAAATAACAAATAATAAAATAACAAATAAGATAAAAAATAACAAGAAATAACGAATGAATAATTACAATAATGAATAAAAGAAGAATAAAAATGAAAATAGAGAAAATAACAGAATAAAAACATAACAATATAATAATATATTATACAATAAGAAAATTTAATTAACAATGTAATTATGAATATTTCACGAAATAAATATTAAGAAAATAATAATAAAATACAAACAAATAAAGTGAAAATATAAATAATGATAATGAAAATAAAGTATAATATGAATAAATAATAACAAAATAATAAATATCAAATTGAAATAGTATTTGAAAATACACGAAATAAAATAAAAGAAAGAAATAAAAGAATCAATGAAAAATAATAAACAAACAACAATATAAATTAATAAAGAAAATAAAAAGAATGATAATAGAGATTATATTCAAATAATATAAAGAATAAGAAAGAGAATGAAAATAAGAATAGAATATAAAATAAACATACAAATAAACAAGCAAAATGAAATACTGAAAATAAATAAACAAAGAAAGAAAATGAAACAAAGAAAAGAAGAAGAAACAACAAATGATAAATAACAAAAACATAAAATAATTAAAATAAACCAAAATGAATTTATTGATTATTTAATAAGAATAATAAATAATAAATACATTAAATTCTATAACAAATAAACATAATAAAAGAGAAATACAAGAAATAATCAAATAAAAGAAATAATAAATGACAATAAA
>NW_001915763.1:0-2057 GCF_000208925.1 Entamoeba histolytica HM-1:IMSS
TCAGAACTATCACCAGAACTAACAATAGTTTTATCATGTGAAATATCAGAAGTAGTGGTATTTTTATTATCTGGTTTTTCATTTTGTTGTGGATGATTTTGTTGTTGTGGTTCTGGTTTATTATGATCTTGTTTTCCATTATCTTGTGGTTGATTTTGTGGTTGTTCTTTTGGTGGTTCATCTTTTTGTTGTGTGTCTTTATTTCCTTTTGGTTGTTGAGTTGAAGTTGATGGACTTATTTGTGTTGGGTTGTTTGTTGTTTGAGTTGGTGACGTTTCTTCACTTGGTTTTGCTGATGAATTTGGTTGACTTGGTGGTTGTTGAGGTTGACCTTTTAAGTCTTCTTTTTGTGGTTTATGTACATTTGATTTTACTGTTGAATATCCATTAGCTGCAGAGGTTGAGACTGATGAAGGTTGGTTTTGTTGTTGTGGTGATGCAGGTGATGTACTTGATGGTTGTGATGTTGTTTCTGTAGAGTGTGTTGCTTCATTTCCTGATGCCGGGTGTGTTGTTGTTGGTGTTTGTGCACTTGTTTCTGTAGCTTGTGGTTTTTCTGATTTTTCTGATTTTGATGGTGTTTGTGTAGTATCTCCTTGGGTTGTTACTGAACCTCCTTCTGTTGGTGCTGTTCCAGATTTAGGTGTTGATACTCCCGGAGTTACAATCTCAGAATGAGTTGTTGATGAACCTCCTTCTGGTGTATCTCCTGATACTTGTTTGGATTGTAATGAATTTCCTTCTACTTTTGCTGGTGGTTCATTTCCTTTTGGTGATGTTGATGCTGGATTTTCTGCTGGTGCTAATCCTGACTGTGCTGGACTATTACCTTCTTGTGTTGTTACTGCACTTCCAGTGGGTGTTGATATTCCTGATGCTTGTGATGCAGATTGTGAATTTGCTGGTGCTGGTTCTGTTAATGTTTCAGCTATCAAATGTATATTATTATAAATATTTTGAATGGTATTAGTCAACCGATTATATGTTTGATTTTGTGTATTTTCATCATCATGATATTTATTCTCATGTTTATGTTGTGTAGTTCTTGTTGAATCAATCATGTTATCTTCACGTTTATTATCATCTTTATTTCTTTGTTCATTGTATTGTTCAGTCTCCAATCCTTTACTAATTACAACAATTAATATGAATAGAATCGTTGTTTATTTCTAATTAGTTCTTCTCTTTAAATATATCACACTAACATACTTCAATTTCTTTATTGTCAATTCATTATTTGAATTTGAATTGAAATTTATTTGCCTTCTTTGTATTTTTGTATTTATATTATCATTGTATATCATTCATGATTTGATGAAATGTTAAAATGTCATAATTCTTTCTACATCTCTAAAATTATTCTATTCTTATTGTGTATTTTTATTTCAAACAAACAAAATATTATGATTGGTTAAACTCATTATTTTATTATCATATTCATATTTCTTATTCTTATATTTCTGATTTGATGATAATCTTATTTATAATACAATGAATTTGTATGATTCTGATTGAAAACAATACTAAATAATATATTAAAACATCTGTATTAATTTATATTCAATTATCAAATCATCAATAACTAAAACACAAATGTTATTCATGATTTATCAGAATTGAAAATTAAAATAATCTTAATTCAATATATATTTTGTACAACAAATCTAACTGAATAATGAATATATTAATGATTATTTATATACACAACTTATTTTCTATTTGTGTATTACCAAATTATTTCAATTATATTTAATGTTATAATGTATCAATATGTTGATACAATCATATATTCATTTCAAAATATTTATGAATATTATATTACAAGTATTTCATATATTTATTGTTATTTTTAAAATGAATAAAACAACAATATTGATAAATATGAGAATGATATATGAAATAAGAGTAATACAATAATATTATATGAATGATAACACAAAATAACATAATAATGTGAAAGAAGAATATATAAAATCAAATTAATTATCAAATATACTTCAACATACATTTAATGATTTTAATGAATGACAAAACATAATACTTAATTAAATAATTAA
>NW_001915762.1:0-2058 GCF_000208925.1 Entamoeba histolytica HM-1:IMSS
TACAATTTTTGAATTTGTGTTGTTTATGGGGCAGTGAAGGACATTTCCCTCATAATTGTTGTGATTCAATAAATTCGATGAAGTTAAATTGCATTGAGTGGAGACGTCTTCCACTTCTCCTTTTTGACAAATTCTGAGCAATTTGCCATCAATCAAATTGTCACTTAAAGAAAAGGAAGTTGCGTTTTGTTGTTCTTCAAATGAAATTAACTCAAAACAGTTGATTGTATCAGGTGAATACTCTATTTTTTGTGTGTAGGCCATTTCTATTTTCCCTCCTCTTTCCACTTGAAATGTTCCATTTTTATTTAATTTGTTGCTTAAGTTTTGAAAATAAATTGTACTGCTTTCTTTGAGTAACAAAACTCCTTTATTTGATACAACCAAATTCGACTTTTCTGATAGAAAGAGTGTATTTTGAATTTCTAATTTATTGTGTATTGCAACTGTATTTTGAACTGTAACATTTTGTCCACAAAGTGTCGAACTTCCAGTCACTTTCACCTTAATCCCTTTAAATATTATTTTCCCCCAATTTTCAATTGAAGTTGTTTCATATTCATTTGAATCTATTTGCAGTGTTAATTCCGCCCTCTTTGTGTCATTAAAACAGTCATTTTGATTTATTAAATCGAGTGTATTTGGTTCCCAATTGTTGTTTGTGTAATTGCAAAAACATACCACGTCATCACTTTTGCTATAAAAGGCTCTTCTTCCACAACGATTTAAGTTTCCATCATTACTAACTAGTTTTCCATCAACAGAAAACAAGACTTTATTCCTTAGACTTTCTTTGTATTCAACAGTATTTATCACTACGTCTTCTATAAAATAGTAATTTCCAATTGAACTAATAATCAATTTGTTGATGTACACACTCATTTGGAATTCGACATTAACTTGTTCTTTCATATCAAAAACAGTGAAATTGAGATATTTAACATCTTCATATTCTCTAATAAAAGTCCAGAATTTATCGGGTGCAAATATTACCGAATACCAATCAGTGATTTCAATTGATATGGTGATACTTTTCCAATTATATGTTGTAAGATTAGTTAAAGCCAAATCAAACAACGAACTATTATACACGCAGTCGGGGTAATTATAATAATAATTTTTAAGAAGCTTCACGCCTTCTCTTTGACAAGTACAATCCCTGGTTGTAACATTTTCATAGTTTTCACCTTCTTTGAAGAGTAAGAACCTTTTATACCCAAAACGGTCACACACAGCTTTGGGAATAAAAGTGCCTGTTGTCAACCCTTCTTCAAACCTGATCATATTTTCATCGGAATTGCCAGTGAATAAAAACCGTTTTTTGCTGTATGGTTCTCCAAGTGAAATCTTGACCATGTATTGGTATACAACACTTTGTTTGACTACTCCATTTATAAATAGTTGTACTGGTTGTCTTGCATTTGGAAGATAATACCATATCCAGAATTTTTGATCGATATCAGAATAGAGAGAAATGCCCTTTTGGTTGTAATCTATTTTTGATGGAGTCGAACTGTTAACACTTGTCCGACAATTCTTGTTTCCATTATAACACCCAAAGGAAACAAAGAGACCTTCTGGTCGTGCTCTTTCGTAAACAAGAATTTGGACATCTTGAGAAGACTCTCTGATAAACAGTGTTTTGATATTTATGTAATTGTTATCAAGAAAATAAAACGATTTGGTCAGTGTTGTGCCATTACCAAAGGTTTCATCAAATGTTATCATTTCATTTAAACAACACCCAGTTTTCATTTTAATCCACATTGTTGTTACATTCGATTCAGTGTACCAATTTGATCTGAGACATTCACTTTCATAAGAAATATAACGAATAACGCCGTCTATTTCGCACCAGTTTGAAGCGGCTTTTACATCTTCAACCAAAATAAAAAGCACTGTAACAAGTGATAACACAAACATCAATAGATTATTATTTTTTGGTTTTTTTCGTATTTATAAAAAATTTTTGTAATTGTTTTTAGTGTATTTTTGCTATTTTAGACAATTCGGCTTTTTTCAGTTGATTGAACCAATTAAATAAATTGTGCGAATGAA
>NW_001915761.1:0-2069 GCF_000208925.1 Entamoeba histolytica HM-1:IMSS
TGATTTGTTCATATTAGATTATTCTATTTCATTATCATTCCTTTGTCTTCATTATTTTATTTCATTTATTATTTTTTAAAATCAAATAACAATAATATTGATATTTATTCATCATATTCATTTAATATAATAAATCTACACAACATTTCAGAATAAGTAATGAATAATTAAGAATGAAAATATTGAATTATTTTATATTTTGTTCAACAAAAAATCAATAAAACATATATTTTGATAATACACAAATGAAATAATAAAGAAATATACAATACTCAAGAATTAATAAAAAAGAAATAAAAAGAATAAATGAATATAAAATTGATAAATAATAGAAGAAAGAAATAGAAAAACAACGAAAAACAAATAATATAAAAAGAATATAATAATATAAAAGAAACAAAAGAAAGCATAAATAATATAAAAAGAAAGAAGATAAATAGTAATAAAATAAAAGATGTAATAAAAGAAGAAAAGAAGAAATAAATGGTGTGTTTTTTATTTTAAAAATTAGAAATATGAAATAAAAAGTGTCTAATTTAATTGTGTAAAATGATTAACAATATTTTATTAATGAAAAATATTTTACTCTTTTTTATGTTTATTATTTATATGTATAATTTAAACATGATATTTATTATATAATCAATCATATGTGTTATGTTATTATAACATATAATAAGTGATGAAATATAAATGAAAATGATATGAATATAGAACATAGATAGAATAAAGAAAAACAAAAGAATAATAAGAATAAATGATAAATAAAACGAGAAATGATAATCAATGATATAATAATAAAATCAAAGTATAAAATATAAAATGAAAATAGATATAAATGATAATAATATAAAGATGATAAAGATGAATAAACAAATAAACAAATACAACTAAATAGAAAAGAATAACAAGAAGAACATCTAAAGAATATAAATAAAAGAATAATATAATAAGAAAAATATAATAATATATAGATAATAAGAAGAATACAATGATATAAATAATATAAACAGAGAAATAAATATAAAAAGATATAAAAATACGATAGATAAATAACATAATAATAAAAGAATAAAAAAGAATACAAATAATCTATTTCATTAATATTTCATACAAAATAGAAATGAATATAAAATATAAACATAAATATTTATATATTCTGTATTTATCATATTTTTTTATTTTTTATTTATTTTTATTTTAGGAGCAAAATATAATAAATGAAAAATTCTATGGATGCAAATTTTTTTGCATCTTTTTTCTTTTTTGTAAATTATTTAGATGCATTTTTTCTTTGCTAATTTTCGTACCCTAGAAAAATCAATATTATTTTATATTTAATTTATGATTTTTATTTCAAATAATAGTTGTATTTCATTGTTGTTTTAAATAGAGTATGTTTAATAAATAATTAAATTTCAAAGAGTTAGTTAATTTAAATAATTTATCAGAAATATTATTTCTAATGAAAGAAATGTTTTGATTATTTTATTCTTTTTAAAAGTAGTGTTTGTTATTGCATAATTATTATCTATGAAACATCTAATTAAAATATTAGAGTTAAATGAAAATCATTAATTTAATTCATTTATATTTTATTATTCAACTGTTTTATTTGATGAAACATTTCATTAAACAATAAAATAAAAGAATACTGAATATAATGAAAATGATAATATAAACAAAACCAGAAATGATAGTGTTGATGACTAAAATCAAATTTCATTAAGTATTTATATATATTTCATTATTACATTTATTTTTGTATTGATAATCTATTTTATTCATATTAATTATTAAAAGTCTTGTTAAAACATTTATGTAGTATTATGAATAATAAAAAGTTAGATAAATGAAAAATACTTGTATTCTTTGTGTAATAATAAGAAATTTGATGATGTAAAATAACAAAATACATTAATACAACATCAAGACAGTACAAAAGATTATTATAAATCCAATAATATCATTGTTATGACAATGTAATGAAAAATTGATGTGATAATAATGATATTAAAGTAAAAGATTTGAATGAGAAATTAATTAAAGAAATAAAAATAACAAATTAT
>NW_001915760.1:0-2075 GCF_000208925.1 Entamoeba histolytica HM-1:IMSS
GTGTTAAGGTATTCTTCATCAATTTCTGTAGAGTTATTCTTTAATGTGACTTTCTTTATTATTGAATTACATTCTACTCTTCTTTCTATTATATCATTTATTTTCACTTTAATGTGCCTTTTAGTGCTTTCTTTTATTTTATGTGATATTTTAATATATTTAATATATTCTTTTTCATTATTGACATTGATATTTATTGCTTTTATTATACTTTCTATTTGTTCCCATCTTAATTTCTTATATAATTTCTTATTTAACAAATTAATTCAAAACAATACAACACTTCAATTAGAATTCTATTTGTTTGTTCTGTTGTATTTCTTGTCTGACTATCATCTCTTGTTTTTTGACAATCAGTGCTTTGCTTTTCTCTTCGATTTCCACTTCTGTCTTTTTCATAGGAGTAGTTTCGTTCATCTCCATCGTTCCTGATGATGCTTTCCTCAGTACTGGTTGTGTATTTATCACAAGCGTCATCGTTTTCTTCTTCTCCAGTTCCTTCTGTGAGATAAAATTTTCAATATCATCTTGTTGTTTTGATATTATTTGTTTTTGTGCTTCATTTTCTTTTTGTGTGTTGTCTAATTCTTCTCTTGTTATTTCTGCAATTTCTTGGTTTTTAATTACGATTTCTTGATACTCAGAGATTTGTTTTTCTTTATCTCTTATTTCTTTCTTTAATTCTTTAGTATTTTCCTCTATCATTTCAATCTTCTTCTCTAGTGTGTTTGTATTTTGTTCTAGTATCTTGTTTCTCTTTTTCAACCTTTCAATTTCTTCTTTCATTTCTTCATTTTCTTTTTCTATCTTCTTTTTATTAGCTTGGATACTTCGGATTTTTTCTTCTTTGTTATTTACTTCTGTGATTTTCTTTCCTTCTATCTCATTTACTTTTCCTTGTAGTTTTAAGTTTTCTTCTTCTAATTTTTCATTTTCTTTCTTCATTTCTTCATAATTCGTTTGAATCTTTTTAATTTGTATTTTCATTTCTGTAATTTCTTCTTCAAATTCTTTCCTAACTATTTCTTTTGCTTTTCTCATCATTTCTTCTGAGATGGCTTGTTCTTCTTCCATTCTTTCCATACTGTATTCTTTAACTTTTCTTTCAATTCAGTAATTTGATTTTTCAGAGCAAGTATTTCTTCTTTTTCTTTTTCTTCTTCTATCTTTTCTTCTTTATTTTTTGTTTCTTCTTGTATTTTCATTATACTTTCTGTTTCATTTATTATTCTTGCAATTTTACATCTATCATTCATTTCTTTAATTGGGTTTTTGTTTTTAATTTCTGCTTCTATAGCTTTAATGTCTTTTTCTTCCCAATCTTTTGTTTTTTCTTTAAACTCTTCTTTCGTCTTTTCAATTATCTTTTTCTTTTTAATTGAATATACTTCTTGTTGATTATCATACCATCTTTTTCATTAAAAATAATACAATTAATATTGGAGAGAAGATAGAAGGAGTAGTAAGTTATACAAATGAAAGTATTAGTTATTTAAATTTAGGAAAAGGAATTACAGGAAGATTACATAAAATTAATAGTACAAAGAAGATAGAAATAGGAGAGAAAATAGAATGTTATATTATTGGAATACAAGTTAAATGAGAAATAATTAAAGAAAAAGGAAAAGAAATAGAAGGAAGAATAGAAATAGTTGAATTAAGTATGAAGGAAGAAGGAAATATGGAAGAAAAAATTCAAGAAGGAGAAGAAATCGAAGGAATTATTAGTAGAGAAATGAAAGATGGATATATAATTTCGTTTAATTCAATACTTAAAGGAAAATTAAATTATATTGAAATAGGAGATAATATTGAAGAAATTAATATAAATAAAAAAGAATATAATGTTGGAGATAAAATAAAAGTTAAAGGATATTATAGTAAAGAAAATATCTATTTAATAAAAGACAAAAAAGAAGAAATTAAAGAAGGAGAAATTATTGTTGGAGAAGTTATTGGTAATAATACAAAAGAATTAAAAATTAAAGTATTAATTAAAGGAAATAGAATAGGATATATTCATTATTGTGATATAAGTAATGTTTTTAATCCATTTCCAAGAGATTATTTACAAA
>NW_001915759.1:0-2076 GCF_000208925.1 Entamoeba histolytica HM-1:IMSS
AAAATTGTTACAAAACAAATATAAAGAATGAAATATCATTTAATAAGAGATGAACTATCAATTCAGTATATTGAAACAATAAATAATATGAAATAAAATAAAAATGAATAAACATAACATATTAATAATTAAATCAATGATGAATGATTTTATTTCATTTCATTCATTTGATATTTCATTCTTTATTTTATTATCATTTAATTTGTTTATTATGTATTTCTTATCATTTAAATTATAAAATAAACATTCTTTTTATTCTTTAATAATTCAATTATCTTCTTTCTTTATTTCTTCTTTAATATTCAAAACAAGATTCTTCAAAACATTCTTCAAAGCAATTTTCTGGTATTGTTTTATTCTTTAACTCTTCTTCACAGTCTCAATGATAAAAACAACAAATTCCAAATGATGTAAATGATGATGGTATATTAATTGTTTTTAATGATGAACATCCAGAAAAACATCCATATCCTATTTTACTTACACTTGTTGGTATTTCACTTTCTTGAATATCATTACATCCATAAAAACAATAATTTCCATGTGAATTAACTTCTTTTTGTATTGTATTTCCAAATATATTTCTATATTTTCGTGTATATTCAATATTTTTACATTCAATCATTGCTTTTTTCTCTTCTAAATATCTTGAATAACTTACTTTATACCATATTACATATTTAATTATTCTTCCATCTTTAAATATTTTATCTTCTTTATTATAAATATGAAATGTTTCAATATTAGGAAACAATTTTCTTGAATATTGATTCAATGGAATTGGATTAAAATGAAATCGTTCCATATTTCCTTGAAATCTTTTAACTCCCATTTCTAAATTAATAAAATCATTAATATCTTCAAAATACTTTGAGACAATCATTATTTCATTATATCCTAATTTCATTCTTTCTTTATTATTTTATTATTTATTAGTTCTTCTTTTATTTTTAGTTTGAACTTATTTTATTTTTAAGATAACCGTCATTCAATTATTCTTTTTATTATTTTTTAATATAAATTATTAATAACAAATAATTTATATTTCAATAAATTATTATTTATTATTTATTTGATGAATATGAAAATGAAAAAATGCCATTACAGGAGACACCACAAAAAATATAGAAAACAAATAACCAAAAAAGAAGAAATACATACCAACCAAAGAATAAAAATGACAGAAGAATGAATGAAAATAGGTATTATCTGTATGGACAGAGATACACAAACAATCACACTAATCATTACAATAATTATAACCATAACTATCATAACATAGATGATACAAATTATTTCACTCATCACTTCAATTATAATCATCGTCATAAACACTTTAATAATAATTTCAATAGAAATAAACAATATCAATATAATAGAAATAAATACCATAATAACACTCAAAGAAGGTATAAACAACATCAAAATAAGAAACAAAATATAAACCAAAGAAAAGAAATGATAGAAATACAAAACCAAGAATATTGGAAAAAACTCTTTGAAGAAGAAATTAAAATACTTATACCACAAGAAATAGAAGAAATTAAAAATACCAAGATTAAAGAATATACATCATCAACAATATGGAGAAGATGGTATTTTCTTGCACGAGAAGAAACCAAAACTAATAGAAAAGAAGAAATTAATAATATTGAGTATTGAAGAAGATGCTGAAAAACAAAACAGTCTAATAGAAATAAATGATAATAAAACATACAATAATTATGCAATGAATATTGAAAAAGAAAAAGAAGATAAAAAGTTTAATAAAAATAAAAGAAGAATATTGAAGAAGAGAAAGTAATGAAAAGGATAAAAGAGTGGAGGAGGATATGAAAGAGAAAGAAGAAATGAAAAAGGAAATACAAATAAAAGAATAAACCATTAAGAAACTAACAAAAGATATTATGACATTAAAGAAGAAGCATGAGAAGGAGATAAACACAAAAAACCACGAGTGTGATAAAAAAATATTTGAATTCCATGCTGAATCTGAAAGAAAAAGGTCTGAAGTAAATAATTTAACACAACAATTATTATTCCTGAAAGATAAATTATCTAAATTAGAAAATAAAA
>NW_001915758.1:0-2081 GCF_000208925.1 Entamoeba histolytica HM-1:IMSS
TAAAACTAAGAAAAATTATGAGATCAAGACGTACACTAGCATCCACAAGAAGAATTGGACTTACTCCAAAACCTACAGCAAAGAACTTTGATATAAATGATTATGCTGGAAATATCACTGTCTATAAAGTGGACCAGATTCTTCAATTTGATCCTACTAATATGAAAAGTGCTACAGCAATAGTAGAGAATAGTAACACATCTTAAATCAATGTTGATATGACTAGTTTAAAGACTGAATTATTTAGAACAAAGGCTAATTATGACCTAAGATTTAATGTTAAATTATCTAATGATGATAATGATGATAATACTAATACTAATGAAAAGATTTATGGAATAGGATTCTTATTTCTAATTAATGATAAGAAAACAAAATATGATGTTATTATGTATTGTAATACAAGTGAGAGTCAAATTCAAGTTCCTTTAGAAAGTAGTTTATCATTTAATCTTAATGACTCATTCTTCTTATTTGGAGAAAATGCTTACTCCTCACTTACTATTAATCATCCTATTGTTTCTATTGAATATAATGATTATCTACAGATCCTATTAAATAATATGCCATTTGGTCTTCAAAGAATCTTAGGTGATTTCACTTTCTCTAATGTTCTCAGTATAGTAAGTTATGATTATAATGAAACTACTGGTTCATGCTACTTAAACTAATTGATTATTTCTTAAAAAGAATTCAATTATCATTTAATTGTTAATTAATTATCTCTTTTTTAAATAATTTTCTTCTTCTACTCATACCTTGATTAGGAGTATTCTTCTCATTCTCTCTTTTACTAGTAGTAGTAGTCTCATCACTTACAAATACATATTACACATTATCACTTCCTAATGTATATTCAGTAGTACTTTGTTCAAAAATAACATCTTCTTACTTTCCTAATAAAAATGCTGATTTTCTTGGTAAATGTAATGTACCTTTAATATCTATTCCATGATTTCTCTCTACCATAAATGATTTATTAGTAATAGAAAAGTCTCCATCATAATTCTCTATATCTGTCTTCCAATATGAAATTTTATATGAATTAGCTAAAAACAAATATGGAACTTTATCCTTACTAGAAACAACGATTCTTCATACAATATATTGTGTACGAAAATTAACAAAGAAAAAATGCATCCAAATAATTTACAAAAAAGAAAAAAGATTCAAAAAAATTTGCATCCATAGAATATTCCATTTATTATATTTTGCTCCTAACAAATAAAAATAAATAAAAAATATGATAAATACAGAATATGTATATATTTATGTTTATATTTTATGATCACTTGTAGTCATTTTGTATGAAATATTAATGAAATAGATGATTTGATGAATCATATTTAATTATTTTTATTCTTTTTATTCTTTTCTTTATATGTTATTTATCTATCTTATTTTTATATATTTATTTCTCTGTTTATATTATTTATATCATTGTATTATTATCTCTATATTATTATATTATTCTTGTTTTATTATTTTTATGTTTATATTATTTAGATTTTCTTATTGTTATTCTTTTCTATTTAGTTGTATTTGTTTATTTGTTTATTCATCTTTATATTATTATCATTTATATCTATTTTCATTTTATATTTATTCTCTTTTGATTTATATTAATATTAAATTTATCTTTTATATTTTGATTTTATTATTATATCATTGATTATCATTTCTATATTTATTTATCATTTATTCTTATTATTCTTTTGTTTTATATTCAATCTATGTCATATATTCATATCATTTTCATTTATATTTTATTACATATTACATTTTATAATAACATAACACTTATGATTGATTATATAATAAACATCATGTTTAAATTATACATATAAATAATAAACATAAAAAAGAGTAAAATATTTTCAACAATAAAATAATATTAATTAATTTACATCATTAAATTAGACACTATTTATTGAATATTTCTAATTTTTACATTAAAAATACACTTTTTATTTCTTCTTTTCTTCTTTTATTACATCTTTGTGTTTTATTATTTGTATATTCTTTCTTCTTATACTTTCTTTTTATTCTTTTATATATTTATATTCTTTTTATATTATTTG
>NW_001915757.1:0-2085 GCF_000208925.1 Entamoeba histolytica HM-1:IMSS
TATATGTTAACACAAAATAAAATAGAAAATACAAATGAACAACAAAAAGATGATAAAAAAGAGAATACTAATCCACCAAAACCTGAAACTAATAGTAAAGAAAATAAAGAAATAATTCAATCATCTAATACAAACAAACAAATTAATTCATTACCTTCACTTCCATTAAATAATACACCACTTGGAATAGCATTAAAAGCTATCAAACCCACTCCAGAACAATTAGATAAATTACATTCGTCATTTAATAACTTTGTTGAGGCACAAAAAATAACAGATGAAATTGAATCATGTCAAGAACAATTAAATGTATTGAAAAAAGTTCAAGAATTATCAAATGATTTTATCAACTTACTCAAACTTAAAATAGTATTGCAAAGAGAATGGTTATTTGATGAAATTGATATTAATGAATATTTAGGAATTATTGTTACCGAAGATAATAGATATGTTGTTAATCCACGAACTAATTCTGAACGTAAAACTCATCATAAAATATATGAAATAGAGAAAGTACTAAATTATAATGAAGGAGATGAAGAATATTAATCAAAATGATAATTTGATTTTATTTTAATGTTTTTGTTGTTTATATTTTCTATAAATTGAAATAAATGACGATGAAATAATGAACTAAAATTATAACATCATTTTCACACATTTTGTATTATTTATTTTGAATATATGGTTAATTAAAATTATGTTTTATTCTTTTTTATTTCATTTCAAACAAATATACCATATGAAATATGAAAATATTATTTCTATCATACAAATTGTCATTCAGTTAATTTTTTCATCAATTTGTTCGTTATTTCCTCCTTCATTTATTTATTGTTATTTTATTAAACAAAAATACTTTTTAATTAATTCTTTCTTCAATTAGAGAATTAATGCGATTATTCCAATAATAACCATGCTGACATTTATTATGCTTATTGGTACTCCATTTGAACAAATGTCTTTAATACATTTATTGTTGATATAATCAAATTTATATCCTGAATCACAATAGGAAAGTACGCATTTTGTACTCCATTCTCCATTATCTCCACATTCATATCCTCCATGTCCATGTTTGATATTAATTTCTTTATCACATATACTATCTCTTTTAACTAATCTTTTATTCTTTGGATTACATTTTGTTTGATATTTTTCTATTATTTTCTTTGTTTGTTCTGCAAATTCATTTATCTTATAATTTGAAAATTGATAAATATTCACTCTTTCATCAATCATATCAGTTAAAAATTCTCTAGGAATTGTTTCATTGTATTCATAATTATATCTGTATGTTTCTCCAACACTTATTCCAAGATTATATCCATATACTTCCATCCATATATGAGGGAGTAAAGGAACAGATTCAATAACATTAGTTGGTGATAATCCTACTTCAAATTCTTCATCTTTACCATATGGATCTCCATCAAATCCTACAAGAATAGCTCCTCCCCATTCTTTTAATCCTTTTGTTACCAATGAACATGCTGAATAACAAAATGAATCTGTATAAACTACTATTTCTGTTGGTTTTCTTGGATGTTTCATTAATTTCATTTTTGGAAAAACTTGAATTGATGGCTGTGTAACTTTATGTTCAACATCACCATATTTAATAATATTTGGATTTGAGTACCAACCTCCAAGTGGGAATGAATTTATTATGGGAATTATACTTGTCCATTTACTTCTTCTTTGTTGGCATGTTTTTGGATCATATAAATTTACAGCAAATCCTGTTTTTAACATATGCTTTGTGTAGTCTGATTCTCTCAATGAAACTATATAATTAACATCATCATATGGTGATAATATCTTTTCTATCCATTGTGAATAATTACTATATCCTCCTCCATTCTTTGGGAATATGACTTGAATAGGATAATTATTAGAATCAAACAAATCAATACAATTTAAAATTGTTTCTTCATATGTTTTTTCATCTTCTGTATCAAAAGAACGAACTACTAATATGTTTACACCATTCACAGAAAGTGTACAATGAATATTATTATCTTTTGATGTAAATTTTCTTGTAATTCTATCATTTTCATCGAGTGCTTTCTTTGTATTGATTAT
>NW_001915756.1:0-2088 GCF_000208925.1 Entamoeba histolytica HM-1:IMSS
TTTGTGAAGTTTTATTTTCATTTATACTTAATCAATTAATTCTTTTGTGGTATTTCTTTAAATTATTATGACAACAATGAACTGTTTTATGAAGTAGTTATGTTAATATTTTTATATCTATGAAACACTTCTCTAAAACAGTAAATTCATAATAACCAAATAAAAAATATGAAAATGAAAACATAACAACTTCTTAATAATTTCTTTGTAACTTCAAAACACAAAAGAATTAAATGAATATTGATTAAATACATATTATAAATATCAAAACAACATAATTAAAATTCATATTAACATAAACTTGAGTATATAATTAAATATCAATTTTAAATGAATATCAATTTTATTCAAAATAAATAAACACAAAAACAAGTTAATTAACCAGTAAATTTGAACATTAACTTGAATAAAAATAATTAAAAACGAACTGCCTCATATTTATACTATTTTATAAAAACAATATCACTTTAAATGAAAAGTTCTACTTCGTACCAAAACTATTCACTCTCAATAAATATATATTAAATTAACACTCATTGAATGTAGTTATTATTTCACTATTTTTTATCTCTTAAATAACCTTTTCATATAACTATTATTAATTATCATTTTAAGTGATTCATTTTTGTTGTAAATAAACAAAGAAACTTTAGTATATTACAAATTTAATGTTTATTTTTATGGTTCTATTTACTTTATTATCTCCTTTTCTTATTTTTAAAAGTTGATTCTTTAATTTAATAAATTTATTGTTACTATCTCTTTGTATTATTAACTCTTTAAATAAAATTCATATTGTTCTTTATTTTTATTAATTATTTTCATCCCTTGCTTATTAAGTTTTTTGTGTTATTATTTATTCTTTTATTTACATCAGTCAAGTCATTGTTTAGATTAGTCTTTAAACTCTGTCCTTAGCATGTTGTTTTTGTTGTTACTCGATTTAACTCATACTTAATTCTAGGTAGTTCTAATTAAATGTTATGTATATTCTTTCTTAATCAATTCGTGTTATCATTATATTTTTATTTTTATTATTTTAGTGTAATTTTAATATTCAAATACATATAACACCTATTATTTGTTTGATAGCTTTACATATCCTCTTCTTTTCATCATTCTTCTTTTATAAATATTGTTCTTATAAAATTCAAATTAAGACTGCTATTGTATAATCTCGTCAGCACCACAGCTTCACTATTTTGAAGGAAGTATTGAAATAATTTTATGCCATTTTATTTAGTTTGTTATGAAATGATTATCAAATCAATAACCCAATTTCACTGGACCATCATTACTACGTAAGAGATGAGACTTTGGTATTGCCAGTGTTGCCAAATCACATAAAGAAATTAATAATTTGTTTTATGTATAATAAAATTACCTAATCCAAAGCTCTAAAAGAGTATGCTTTTGTTAACACAATTACTCCTTTGAGTTTTACTAACAACACGGTTTAACTACTCTTAAATTACAGTAAAACAAATAACATTTTAATGAGACTAATTAACAAACATTGTTACTGTTTGGTGGTTGTATAGTCAAATAATACCAGAATTAAAAATAAAGATATTGTTATACTATTATTTAACTCTATCCCAACTCCTTTTTTGTTTACTTCAAACCTTAACAAGAGTGTGTTGTTTTGTGAAGAAAGAAGGAGCATGAAAAAGAATTAAAAGAGGAAAAATAGTAAAATGAACCAAAAAAAAAACTAAATGAATAGTCAAAGCAAAACCGAAGAGAAGAAAAAAAAAGAAAAAAAGAAATCGAACTAAGTAACTGAAACTAAAATTCAGTTTAAGTTATCGAAAAGAATATGTCGGAAGTTGATCATTACCTTGAAACATTGTTTGCTGGAAAGTTAATAACAGAAGCAGAAGTAAAAGATCTTTGTGAAAAGGTTATTGAAATTTTAGATAAAGAGCCAAATATACAAAAGTTACAAAGTCCAGTAACTATTTGTGGGGATGTACATGGACAATATTATGATTTAAGAAAGTTATTTGAAACAGGAGGAGAAGTTCCAGCTACAAAATATTTATTTATGGGAGATTATGTTGATCGAGGATATCATTGTTTAGAAAC
>NW_001915755.1:0-2097 GCF_000208925.1 Entamoeba histolytica HM-1:IMSS
CAAATTTCTCTGATAATATTCCATTAGTTAATGGAACATACCTATCAAGTGTTGTAACTTTGATTATATCAGTTAGATATGACTTGACAACAATTAAACTGACTAATATATTAATAATAGAAATGGAACAAAAACAACATGAATTTTAGATTGAATTAATGATTTGATGTATGACAAGTGTTATTTTCATAATATTTTTATGAAGAAATGTTTTGAAAATGAGAGTAAACAACATCAATTATTTAATTACATTCGATACATTACAAATATAAACAATTTAAACCAATCCAAAAGATGAATAACAAACACACAATACAATTATAATAATGAACTTCAAATAAATTATAAAAATATGACATGTGATGAATTATATATGAAGAGTGAAGAAGTTCCAGTATATTTTGAAGAATAATAATGATATTTCATTGTGATATTATTCAAGAATAATCTTGTTGTAATGTGAATTCAATATTTAATTTGTTAAATTTTAATAAAATTAAATAATAATGATGAATAATTCAGATGGAGATTTTGAACAAATGTGTTATAACACAGAAAATATGAGTTAAGTGTGATTATAAAAAGAAGAAGTGAGTTTGTCAACATTTTTTATTTGAATAGAGTTTGTTGATGTTTTTGATGATAAAAATGTAATTAACAAATAGAGTATGTTTTCAGGAACAACAGGAAAGTATTATTTATGAAAAAAAATTGTAGACATGATATTGAAGTGGACAAAGGCAAAGAAAATAATGGTCGAAATAAAAATGAAGAAGTGAAGAAGTAACAACATAAATTGAAAAAAAAGATTGATTATTGAATGAAAATGAATAATGTTTCGACATCATTTTATTTGAAAAAAAAAATATAACAATATAACAAATAAGAATAAATTGTTTTACATCACTTCATTAATTAAAATTAAGAATAAACTTATTATTCTTTTATTGTCATTAATAAATACAAGAATATAAAGAAAACAAACAATTGATAAATTAAAATGGAGTTTGTTGAATTGTTGTTATATTGAATTTGGTCATTTCTTTTTATTATTAATAGTTGGTATGATCTTTCTCGTTAAATGGAATTTACGTCAGAATATCCAAATGAATTGACACTTATCAAATGAGAATAAAAACATACAAAACAAACCAACAAGGTGGAATGATTGAACTATTTATTATCAATGGATATTTCAGTGAGATCAATCCATTGAGTCATTTTCTATAAAATCAATTTAATCATTCACTATCAACAAATTTATCTATATTCAATTACAATGAATTTTGAAATAACAAACAATGTTTTTTGAATATGGATATGAAGAATAGATGAAAATGAAAGAAGAAATAGAAGAAAAGAAGAAAGACATCAAAAAAAAAAAACACAAAATGTGTGGGGAATAAAAAACAGATGAAATATTCAAAATTTGTAAAACAAGAATAATAAACAAATAAAGAAAATAAATAAAAATGAAAGAATGATTCTTTATTGTATTTTCAAATTAATTAATAACAATCATTAATAAATTAATGAAAAGAATGTTTATGAGAATAATTTAATTTAATAAATTAAATTATTCATTCTATTTAAATTATTGTTTATTTAAAATATAAACTATCATATTTTATATTAATTTATTGAAAATAAATTTAAATAAAAACTCATTTAATTTATTTAAGTTTTTTAATTACTTCATCAAATATACAGTAGAAATAGAATCATTATCTTTCTGATGATATTCAAACATTATACTTACTTATAATTAATTCAGTTATTTCTTCTTTATGATGAATATTGTTGACAAGTTATTTTCTAGTTCTTCTTGTTCAATAAATTCAACATCTTTTACAAATACAAATATTTTAGTAATTTTGTTTTCTATTTTTCTTTTATTTCATTTCTTGTTCTTCTTCCTGTTGTTTTTATGAAGAATAATTTATTTAGTCTTAGTTCTTTCAATTTCCGAATCATTGTAACTAATTTCTTCTATGTATTTCATTCTTTTATTTCTTTGAATTTTCTTTATTTTTATTTATTTGGGTATGCTTTTCTTGTTTAATGTTTTGTTCTTTTTTATCTCTTCTTCAACTTCTT
>NW_001915754.1:0-2097 GCF_000208925.1 Entamoeba histolytica HM-1:IMSS
TCTTAGTTCTGATAGTAATTCTAATATATTAATATCCAATACAAATTCTACTGGCAATGAATCAGAACGATTTAGACTTAATAATTGTGCACATATTCATGTTGGAGAATGTATTAATGTCATGTGTAAAGGATCAATCGCACCAACTCATTCAACATATGAAACAGTTCAGAAGAAATGTATATTATTTGGAGGAGTTACTGGATATATTGGTGGAATATGTGAAATTCCAAATGAAATATATGATGTATTGATTAAAGTTCAAAACCAAATTTTACTCCAAATGAAAGGCATTGTTGAATGTACAACACCTGATAACTGGAAAAAAGTTATTGATGATTGGAAACGAATGCCTTCAAGTAATATTATTGATGGAAGTATCGTTGAAAGTTATTTGGAAATGTCTAAAGAAAAACAATGTGAAATTGCACATCTAAGTGGAGTTAATGAAGAACAAATAAGTGATATCATAGAAAATATGATTAGTTTATTCCATTAATAATTTAGTTAAATTATATTCTGTTTTATATACTTTTTTTTAATTATATTGGATATATGAAGAAAGTAACGAATTATTAAATGTCTAATAAATTTGTTAATTATCAAATTCTATTGTTTTAATTGCATTAAAATCATTGTGTGTTTTATTCTGTTCTTAATAAACAATTACCTCAATCCCTTTATCGAACTATAAGGTACATAAAGGGTAAAGAGCTAAACTGACATATGCCTGAGGTGTAATCTTTGTATTATATTTTTTAAAAAAAATGAGTTTATTATCAATTACAAATATCCAACAGGATTTATTATTAAGACAGTGTCATACTAAAATAAGTCTTTTAGATATAACCATCAGACATATCACTTGCACTGAAAGTTGAAAATGAAAAGTGGAGTGTGTGATAATGAAAGAACAATAAACAAACATTGAAACTAACAAAACTTGTAAAAACACACAAGGAGAAATAAAAAATAAAATGAAAGAAAGCGATGATAGTGATTTAAAATAATCGAGTAAAAAGAAGGAATTTATAATGAGGAGATTGTAAAAAATTATAGTTAGAGATGAAATAAAAATGCACTGAGAGAAGATTCAATTATATGAATTTCTACAAATAATATTTATAAGAAAAGAAAATTGATAAAAGTAAAAACGAAATAGGTTCAAGAAGAATAGTTAATATAATTAAATAAAGAAAAATAAATAAAATAACAAGTTGGTATGATAAATATGAATATAAAGAATATTACAAACAACAATCTAAATACAAATAATATTCATATAATTGAACACAATAATTTTTATAAAAAAATAATAAGAATAATTCACATTAAGAAGAAAGAATATAAATGAAATATTAAACAATGAATAAATACAATAAAACAATACTAAACTATAAACAACCAACTTTAATTTATCAATTTCAAATAATTGATATATTCTACTATGACAAATATTGAAATTCAATCATTCATATTTGATTTATTTTTTATTTAGTTGTTGTATTTTAGTTCATTTGAAAAAGTAACAGACAATTTGTTATTTTAATAAATAATAAGAAAGAAAAGAAATATATTTATTGTCATTTCTTCTTTCTTCAATGTTATTTCTGCTATATTCGTTTTACTTGTTATTTTCAACTCGTAGTCACTTCTTCTTTATATTCATTGTATTTTTATTCTATTATATTTCTGTTTATTTCATTATTTATTATTAAATTATATTTCAAACATTATCTAACAAATTTATTGTTATTATTAACATTGTTTCATTCATTATCATTTCTTTTATTTCATCATTCAATATTCTTCAATTCTTATTATTTTTATTTACATCAAATATTTATATATTAATTATATGTTATTTTCATTTTACAATATACCACATTTGTTGGTTTTGAATGATGAATGAAATGACAGTATTATCATTATTAGATAATGATATTCAACAAATGAACTACCACAAATATTTTTTCAATCATTTTAATAACTTTTTATTTGATTCATTCCTTTATGTCATCATATACTTAGTTTCACTAATTAATGTTTCAAAACCATGATTTTAAAATATGTTGTATTTACATTCATCTAATTTAT
>NW_001915753.1:0-2098 GCF_000208925.1 Entamoeba histolytica HM-1:IMSS
AATCTATATTAGTGTTAGTTTCATAGATTCCTTTCCAGAAATTAATAGTGGAGATATTATCTGGATATTCATCTTCTTTAGATTTATTTAGATGTTGTCTTTTCCCATATTTCATCATTTTATAATTCCATCTTATTCTTTTCAAATTATTCTTTCTTGCTTCTATTTCTATTATTTTCATCTTTCGGAGGTATTTATAATAGTTTATTTGTTCAATTGTTTTTATTTTAATATGGTATATATCATATTTCTTAATATGTATTATTCTTTTTAATTTCATATATTGTTTATTATTAAGTAAATCTCTCAATCTACATATTTTTGATTGTAATATTCTTTCTATACTTCTCTTTCAACTTCTTTCTTGTTTATTTTTATTAATTATGTTAATAGTGGAAGCTACAGATTTAATATAATGATAATAATCATCTAATGTATTGATTAATATTTCATTTTTATTAATAATATTAATTATTTGATGTACTTTCTTCTTATTGTAATAATAGTTAATAAATTGTACATCTTCTTGTTCTTTCATTTCTTCTTCTTTAAATACTTTCATTACCTCCTCTTCTTATATTTCTTCTTTCTTGTTCATTTTGGATATTAATTCTTTTAATCCATTATCTTTCCATTGATGTTTTATTATTTCTTCTTCCATTATTCTATTGATTTCTCTTTTATTTTCATTATTTATTTTAAATGTCTTCTTTATTATTTCTTTATATTCATTAATATCATTTACTTTAATTCCAAATTCTTGTATTAGTCTTTCTATTATTTCTTCTTTAAGTTGACCTCTTAATTTTCTTTCAAACATTTTTAAAGCAAAACATTTATAAAGTGTTAGAATTTCTTCTTTTCTATCTGTTTACTTCATTTGTTTTTTTGTTTATCTAATTCTAATGTGGTGATATTCTTATGCTGAATATCAATTTCTTCAATGAAATTCTGCATTAACTTTCTTTTTTTGAAGATCATCTTCACTTGATGATATTTCATCAGCTACTACCACATTGGGGAGAGGTCATTCACAATTTGTGTTTCAGATGAGTCTGTTATATTGTCATTTATCTCATCTTTCATCTTTTCTTCCTGTGTATTTTCATTTTCTAATTTAGATAGTTTATCTTGGGTACGAAAATTAGCAAAGAAAAAATGCATCTAAATAAATTACAAAAAAGAAAAAAGATGCAAAAAAATTTGCATCCATAGAATTTTCAATTTATTATATTTTGCTCCTAAAAAAAATAAAAAAATAAAAAGTATGATAAATACAAAATCTGTATATATTTATGTTTATATTTTATAATCATTTATATTCATTTTGTATGAAATATTAATGAAATAGATGATTTGATTATTCATATTTATTTTTATTCTTTTTATTCTTTTCTTTATATGTTATTTATCTATCGTATTTTTATATTTATTTCTCTGTTTATATTATTTATCTATCATCTTCTTATTATCTATATATTATTATATTATTATATTATTCTTATTTTATGTTTTTATGTTTATATTATTTAGATTTTCTTATTGTTATTCTTTTATATCTAGATGTATTTGTTTATTCATCTTTTCATCTTTTATATTATTATCATTTATATCTATTTTCATTTTATATTTATTCTCTTTTGTTTTATATTAATATTAATTTTATATTTTATATTTTGATTTTATTATTATATCATTGATTATCATTTCTCCTTTTATTTATCATTTATTCTTATTATTCTTTTGTTTTATATTCTATATCATATATTCATATCAT
Source organism: Entamoeba histolytica HM-1:IMSS (assembly GCF_000208925.1). Lineage (NCBI taxonomy): Eukaryota > Evosea > Mastigamoebida > Endamoebidae > Entamoeba > Entamoeba histolytica. The sequence goes on from NW_001915753.1 coordinate 1,778, forward strand.
TTTCATTTATATTTTATCACTTATTATATGTTATAATAACATAACACTTATGATTGATTATATAATAAACATCATGTTTAAATTATACATATAAATAATAAACATAAAAAGAGTAAAATATTTTTCATTAATAAAATAATATTAATTATTTTACATCATTAAATTAGACACTTTTTATTGAATATTTGTAATTTTTACAATAAAATTGTACAATTTATTTCCTCTTTTATTACATCTTTGTGATTTATTATTTTTATATTCTTCTTCTGCTTTCTTTTTATTCTTTTATATATTTATATTCTTTTTATATTATTTGTTTTT
>NW_001915752.1:0-2098 GCF_000208925.1 Entamoeba histolytica HM-1:IMSS
TAAAAAGAAAATGATAAACTTGATAATTCAGAACAAATGTTTACAAAACACTCTAATACAGAAAAATTGAAAAGAAATGCAGAAATAGCTTATCTTCAAGAAAATTATCCACAAAACTTGGTTCAATTTCAAAAAATAGGAGTAAAACTTCAAAACGCACCAGAAAAAGAAAATGAAGTTGTTGTTGAACCTGATGTACATTTTCAAATTGACGGTAAAGAATATCTTGTTTTTTTCAATAACCGTTTAAGGGAAATAAATACAGTTTTAAATCGTTGGTTAGAAATTGAAATTTCAAACAATAGGTTTTCTATGCCTGATAGTATTAAAAACAGTGTTAAACAGATTGCAGAAAAAGGAGAAACAGATAACGTAGTAACAGGATTTTTAAAAGGATTGGTTCGTGGTTTTATTCCAATTTATGGACAATACGAGGCAGGCAGAGGTTGCTACTATGCGGTTTCAAGAATGTTGTATTCAGAAGTACAAGAAGATAACGATAGAATCCATAGACTAGCATATCATGTTTATAAAACAAAAGAGTTAATTGAAAAATATGGAAGTGAAATACGATCAGGTAAAATATGTGCAATATGTATTGAAAAGAATTTCAATGGGAAGAGTGAATATATAACAAGCTGTGACGATAAATCATATCAAAAATTAGAATCAAAATTATTTGAAATAATGTCATCTTACAAAAATATAGATGAAAAATTTAATGATTTAAAAAGATTTTTGTATAGGTGTGAAAATAATATTCAACCTACATTAGATGAATGGAGAAGATTACAATTTTGTTTTGTAATTAATAGAGTGAATTATTATCTTACAAGACAAGAAGAATTATTAAACGACAAATCATATGAAGAATTAAAAACAATGACAATCCTTAGAAGTAGATTGAACCAGCTTGCAATTAAATACAAACACTTGTATTTAACAAATACAGAAATTCTTCTTGGCATTACAATGAAGCGATGCAAAATTCTTGTTAATCATAGAGAATGTAAAAAAATATTTATTGAAAGTTCAAGTGTGAGAGAATTTTATAAAAAGATTGATAAAAGGTTAAATGCACTATTCCAGATTCTTACAAACAAATATTCATTCAGTGAATTAACATTAGAAAATATTATAGAAACAGCACAGAGTTTAAAACTTGATAACAATCAAGATTTAATAGATAAAATGAAAAAAGAAATAAGTGAATTAGAAAATAAAAGAAAAAAGTTATTGGGAGATGCAGCAACTGAAGTTGGAAAAGTAGTAATTCAGAAAGTAGAAGATATATCAGATATTGCTTTTTTATTTCCTGATATTTATTCATTAATAAAGCAATTTAAAATAGAAGATATAATAGATTATATGTGTACACAAAATAAAATAACATTCCCACAACAAGGAGGTAATGGTACTTCTCAGACAAATTGTCAAAATAATACACCACTTGGAAGAGCATTAAAAGCTATCAACCTTACTCCAGAACAATTAGATAAATTACATTCGTCATTTAATAATTTTGTTGATGCACAATCATCAACATGTAAAATTGAATCAATTAAAGAACGATTAAGTGTATTGGAAAAAGTTCAAGAATTATCAAATGATTTTATCAACTTACTCAAACTTAAAATAGAATTGCAAAGAGAATGGTTATTTGATGAGATTGATATTAATGAATATTTAGGAATTATTGTTACCGAAGATAATAGATATGTTGTTAATGCAGGAACTAGTTTTGAACTTAAAACTAATTACAAAATATATGAAATAGAGAAAGTACTAAATTATAATGAAGGATATGAAGAATATTAATCAAAACGATAATTTGATTTTATTTTAATGGTTTTGTTGTTTATATTTTCTATAAATTGAAATATACGACAATGAAATAATGAATTATAATTATAATCATTTTCACACATTTTGTATTATTTATTTTGAATATATTAATTAAAATTATGTTTTATTCTTTTTTTTTATTTCATTTCAAACAAATATACCATATGAAATATGAAAATATTATTTCTATCATACAAATTGTCATTCAGTTAATTTTTATTTGTTCGTTATTTCATCATTTATTTATCGCTAT
>NW_001915751.1:0-2116 GCF_000208925.1 Entamoeba histolytica HM-1:IMSS
CTATTTTTCATATCCATATTCAAAAACATTGTTTGTTATTTCAAAATTCATTGTAATTGAATATAGATAAATTTGTTGATAGTGAATGATTAAATTGATTTTATAGAAAATGACTCAATGGATTGATCTCACTGAAATATCCATTGATAATAAATAGTTCAATCATTCCACCTTGTTGGATTGTTTTGTGTGTTTTTATTCTCATTTGATAAGTGTCAATTCATTTGGATATTCTGACGTAAATTCCATTTAACGAGAAAGATCATACAAACTATTAATAATAAAAAGAAATGACCAAATTCAATATAACAACAATTCAACAAACTCCATTTTAATTTATCAATTGTTTGTTTTCTTTATATTCTTGTATTTATTAATGACAATAAAAGAATAATAAGTTTATTCTTAATTTTAATTAATGAAGTGATGTAAAACAATTTATTCTTATTTGTTATATTGTTATATTTTTTTTCAAATAAAATGATGTCGAAACATTATTCATTTTCATTCAATAATCAATCTTTTTTTTCAATTTATGTTGTTACTTCTTCACTTCTTCATTTTTATTTCGACCATTATTTTCTTTGCCTTTGTCCACTTCAATATCATGTCTACAATTTTTTTTCATAAATAATACTTTCCTGTTGTTCCTGAAAACATACTCTATTTGTTAATTACATTTTTATCATCAAAAACATCAACAAACTCTATTCAAATAAAAAATGTTGACAAACTCACTTCTTCTTTTTATAATCACACTTAACTCATATTTTCTGTGTTATAACACATTTGTTCAAAATCTCCATCTGAATTATTCATCATTATTATTTAATTTTATTAAAATTTAACAAATTAAATATTGAATTCACATTACAACAAGATTATTCTTGAATAATATCACAATGAAATATCATTATTATTCTTCAAAATATACTGGAACTTCTTCACTCTTCATATATAATTCATCACATGTCATATTTTTATAATTTATTTGAAGTTCATTATTATAATTGTATTGTGTGTTTGTTATTCATCTTTTGGATTGGTTTAAATTGTTTATATTTGTAATGTATCGAATGTAATTAAATAATTGATGTTGTTTACTCTCATTTTCAAAACATTTCTTCATAAAAATATTATGAAAATAACACTTGTCATACATCAAATCATTAATTCAATCTAAAATTCATGTTGTTTTTGTTCCATTTCTATTATTAATATATTAGTCAGTTTAATTGTTGTCAAGTCATATCTAACTGATATAATCAAAGTTACAACACTTGATAGGTATGTTCCATTAACTAATGGAATATTATCAGAGAAATTTGTTTATTTTGTTGTAAATTGTTCTAATATACTGATTTTCATCATTACATAACCACAAATTTAATCTAATCAACTTGTTTTATAAATCTTTTGGTTTCTTTTTGTTTCAATTTTCTTTGTTCTTGAAATCAACATTTTCAATCATGTCATTATTGTCATCATTCAAATATGAAACTAATCTGTAATGTTATATATATTTCTTTTATGTATTTTTAATCTATCAAATTTATCAATCATTGTTAGTTCTTTTGTTTTGTTCATATTTTTCTAATTTTTTGTTTTTATATTAATCTAAACTATGATGATTATAAAATGGCTTTAAATATTCATTAAATATTGTATTGGTCATTATGAAATAATTGAATTAAACCATTTTCAATATTAAATTATAATAAATATTCAATTAAAACATAAATTAAAAATGATTGTAAATAATGAAATAAAATATATGAAATTTTCAATGATTATAATAAAATAAATACATAAATTATAAGAAGAGTTATTTTCAATGTTATTATTATGAAGTATTAAAACATGAAATATTTATAATTTATTCAATCAATTTATTATTTTAAATATTACAAATACATTAAATCAATTAATTAAAATAGAAGAATGAATAAAATTGAATAAAATTATTTCTTCAATTTTATCATTCAAATATTATTTTATTTATGTTATTATCATTATGTTTATTTTATTTATTAATATCATTTATTTCATAATGAATAAAATAATTACTCTTCTTATTTTATTTATGACATATTTATTGAAATTATACATTCTTTTA
>NW_001915750.1:0-2120 GCF_000208925.1 Entamoeba histolytica HM-1:IMSS
TTTTCTATTTAAACAATAATAAACAAAACATAATAAGAAAGATAAATAAGAATAACACAACATAAAATAAATAATAATAATAAAATATACAACAAACATGAATAAACAAGAAAAGACAAATGATAAAAGAAGAACTAAATAAAATAAAAACAAGAATAAAGAAAATAGAAATAAATAGAAATAAATTCAGTGATGATTAGAAAAGAGGAATTAACAAAAAGAAGAAATGAATGATGATTATAAAAGATAAAAATAAAATAATAAATATAAAATCAAAACTAAAATAACATAATAATATAATAACAATATCATTGTTTTTATCTTATTTTATTCTTATTTTATTTATCTTCTTTCATTATTTTTATTCTTCTATTTTATTAAATGAAAATGAATGATAAATGAATAATGAAAATCAGAAACAAAACACAAACATTAATACAAAATCAAATAATGAAATATCAAATAATAATTGATTATGATGAAGTAATTTAATAAGAAATATAATAAATAATAATAGAAATAATGAAATAAGATAATATGAAATAATGGGTACGAAAATTAGCAAAGAAAAAATGCATCTAAATAATTTACAAAAAAGAAAAAAGATGCAAAAAAATTTGCATCCATAGAATATTCCATTTATTATATTTTGCTCATAAAATAAAAATAAATAAAAAATATGATAAATACAGAATATATAAATATTTATGTTTATATTTTATTATCATTTCTATTCATTTTGTATGAAATATTAATGAAATAGATGATTTGATGAATCATATTTATTTTTATTATTTTTATTCTTTTATTTATATGTTATTTATTTATCTATCGTATTTTTATATATTTATTTCTCTGTTTATAATATGTATATCATTGTATTCTTCTTATTATCTCTATATTATTATATTCTTCTTATTTTATTATTTTTATGTTTATATTATTTAGATTTTCTTATTTTTATGTTTATATTATTTAGATTTTCTTATTTATATTCTTTTCTATTTAGATGTATTTGTTTATTCATCTTTATCATTTTTATATTCTTATCATTTATATCTATTTTCAATTTATATTTATTCTCTTTTGTTTTATATTAATATTAAATTTATCTTTTATACTTTGATTTTATTATTATATCATTGATTATTATTTCTCCTTTTATTTATCATTTATTCTTATTATTCTTTTGTTTTATATTCTATATCATATATTCATATCATTTTCATTTATATTTTATCACTTATTATATGTTATAATAACATAACACATATGTTTGATTATATAATAAACATCATAATGAAGTTATACATATAAATAATAAACATAAAAAAGAGTAAAATATTTTTCATTAATAAAATATTGTTAATTATTTTACATCATTAAATTAGACACTTTTATTTCATATTTCTAATTTTTACAATAAAAATACACTTTTTATTTCTTCTTTTCTTCTTTTATTACATCTTTGTGATTTATTACTTTTTATATTCTTTCTTCTACTTTCTTTTTATTCTTTTATATATTTATATTCTTTTTATATTATTTGTTTTCGTTGTTTTTATATTTCTTTCTTCTATTATTTATCAAAACTATATTCATTTATTCATTCTTTTTATTTCTTTTTTATTACTTCTTGAGTATTGTATATTTCTTTAATATTTCATTTATATATTATCAAAATATATGTTTTATTGATTTTATGTTGAATAAATTATAGAATAATTCAATATTTTCATTCTTAATTATTCATTCTTTATTCTGAAATGTTGTGTATATTTATTATATTAAATTAATATGATGAATGAATATCAATATTATTGTTTATTTGATTTTAAAAAATAATAAATGAATATGAAATAATGAAATAAAATAAAGAAGACAATGAAATGATAATGAAATAGAATAATCTAATATTGAACAAATCAAATAAAGAATATATTGAATATATCATTAATGTTACTTTATTATTTATTATTTCAATTATTAAATATTAATAAATTATTATTCATGAATATTTAATTGATTGATATTTTACAATTTCATTTCATTTTATTTAATAAATGAAATATAAATAATAAATGAATGAATAATAATTTAATATATGAAATAATAAAAAG
>NW_001915749.1:0-2125 GCF_000208925.1 Entamoeba histolytica HM-1:IMSS
TTAATAATAAATAACAATATTAATCAAATAATAATGGTAACAATAAATATGAAATAAAACAATGATAAATTGATAAAATAAAAAATAATTTTATTGTATTTTCATTTATTTTATTATTCATTTAAATATATGATATTTTATTATTTATTTCATTTCTTATTATTTTCATTTATTTACAATATATAATTGTATCAATTTGATATGGTAATGATTTATATTTATTTATCATATTTTATTCAACATAAAAACAAAATATTAAATAACAATAAAATAATTTCATAAATAATATACAATAAAATTATATTAAATGATGAAATTAATAAAAATATAAAAGAATAAATAAAATGAAGAGTAAATTATTGAATAATTAATGAATAATATAAAAGAAATAAAAATAAGAGATGAATAACAAAAATAAAAGAATAATAATAGAATGAAGAAATGATTAATTCAATTTTATTTGTTTATTTCTTATTTACTTAAATATTTTTATTACATTTGAATTAAATTCTCTATTTCTTCATATTTATGTCATTCATTGTTATTTTCATCAATTTCATTTATTTTATATCATTTATATTGTTTATTCATTGAAATTATTATTTTTATTTTATGTTTTATTTCATTATTTCAATTTGATTCTTATTCTTTGTTGTTTATTTATCGTTTGTTTATTTTATTCATTCTCATTATTCATTTTATTATATTATCATTTATCATTTAATTATTTATTGTTTATTGTTTATTGTGTAATTTATTATATTATTTGTTATTATTAAATATGATTAATTGAATATTGAATTAAAATAACATTTCATTTTTCATTCATAATTTGTTGATATTATCAATCATTAATACAATGAATATCATGTTATTCATTTCATAATTATTCAAAAGATAAATTCACATAAATTAAATACAATTTAATAAAATAAATATAAATCATCATAAAATGATTGAAACACGTTAATATTCACATTAAAATGTTTATTGTCAATTAGAAAAGAGTTTCATTTGTATTATTCTTTTTCATCAATTCTTTATATTTGTTTTGATTCTTCTTATCATTTTATGACTTTTCTCTTTTTATTTTATTATTTCTATATTATATTATTACTATATTTATTACTATTTGATTATGACTTTAATTATTGAATAAATATGAAACATGTCAAAAGTCATTATTGAATATTCTTCATTTTCTCATTTTACTTTCTCATTTCATATTTAAGTCATTTACTTTAATTTATAAAATGATTTCATTATGTACTTCACAACAAAGAGTAATTTGTTTAATGAAATCCATCCAGAAACACATAAGAGTGTCTAGAAGATGGTGAATAGAAAATACATATCTTCTTAAAGGCATTTGATGATTATTAAAATATTATATTTGGTTGTACTTTTATAAAGGTCAGCTATTCAGTTGGTCCTTCTTCTTATGAATGAATAAATAGCTTATTTATACCATATGGTGAAGTATCAACGATAGACAAAAACCAATGTAGATTTATTTCCAAATTAAATTCAACAAAATTGTCTGAAGTTATTAAGAAGAAGATGATGAGAAATGGAGAAATGATAAGTTCAAATAGAACATTTATCCCAAAGTGTCAGTTAGTCAAAAAGAATAAAAGAGAGAAAATAAGGGATAATTGAAAAGAAATAAAATAAATGTTTTAAAATGTTTAATGTTTTTAATAAAATAAAAAATAAAAGATGAAATAAACATTCAAAGAAATAATGATAAAATAATGATAATTAACATATGAATATAGAATATTCACATTTCAAATAATATCATTTCATTCATATTAAAATAAATAAAAAGTACAATAAGAATGATTAATTATTATTTTATTCATTTCTATCTTCTTTATCTCTATTTTATCTTTCTTTATCTTACTTTATTAGTTTCATATTTTCATTTTGTTTATTTTATTGTTTATTCTTTCTATTGTTGAATTAATTACATTTATTCATTTTATTATTCTTTTATTTCTTCTTCATTTCATTCTTCTCGTATTTTATGTTTATTCATTTATTTCTTCATTTTCAGATTAATATTTTCATTCATTATTATTTCTTTATTAATTCTTATGTTTTTTGTTTATTTTATTTGAAT
>NW_001915748.1:0-2142 GCF_000208925.1 Entamoeba histolytica HM-1:IMSS
GTTATACAAATCTTGATTCTTCTTCTTCTGTATTTCTTATTCTTTCTATTACACTCACATTTTTATTCTTTTAATTGACTATATTTCTCTTTGTTTTTTTTGTTAGACTTTGCTAGTTATGTTTTATATAACTTTATTACACAATCCCTTTGTAGAGTATATCCTTGTTGATTATTTTCTTTTCTTATTCAATTACTGAGTTTTCTTCTTATTCTTCTGATAATTATAATCTTGTTAATTTATCATTAATTAACTAAGTTTTTATTACAAATAGTAAAAGATGATGATTTTAGTATTATGTATTTTGCTCTTTCTTCGATGCTTTATTTATAATAAATTCTGAGTGTTTGTATTTTATTCATTGTTCATTTATTAAAACATCAATACATCTTCTTTATACCATATCTGTATTTAATGAAGAATATTTCCATTGTGATGGTTATGACAGTAAAATACAGTGTAATATCATTATTTTTTCATTTCAATTTTTCATTAAGTTTTATTAATTTCTTTTCATTGAAAGCAATACAAAAATATTATCAATAACATTAATAATATCATTGTTTTTGTAAAACACACACCTAGTTATAAATATTCAATGATATACAAGAGGAAGATGAAATACTACTAAAAATGAAGTATAAAATATAAATAGTATAAGAAATACACTGAAAAAGTTAATAAATGAGAAAATGAATAATAAAAATATGAATAATAAAAGATACAATAAATCTAACACAAATAAGAGAATTAAACATTAATAATAAAATGAAATTAAAAAATAAAGAATTAGTCAGTAACTTGATAAGAAGGAATATGAAGAAGTGGTTAAAAATTAATTAAATGTTAAGAGAATCAATTTATACCGTTCTTTCTTCATTGAAGATTATTTTCATTCTTGATTCTTTATTAATGATCAATTCAATTGTTTATTCGATTTGTTATGTTAGTTTCAATATTCCATGACATTTATCATGTCTTTAACTACAATGGTTTTTAATTTCTTTCTCGATGTCAATATCAATTGTTAATTCTTTAATTAATCTAACACTTTCTTTATTTATTAATCCATTAATTGAAATTACTACTGGAATTATTCTGACATCTTTTAATTTCTCTATTTTCATTAGAATATTCTTTAATTCTTTATACTTATTTCTTTTCTTCAAATACACTCCATTAATATTGTCATCAGCAACATTAGTCATATCAAATAATAAACCAGTTTTATTCTTTTTATTTAATACGTATATGTCTGGTCTTTTGTGATATTGTCATTCACTTTTAGGCATTATTTGTTTGTTCTATATCATTGTAATGTCTTTATATTGGAACACTGTTTCATATGGAGGTTTTTTATATTGTTTATTTCCAGTGTATTTTCTTATTAATCAATATTATAATGCCAATATTGTCATGTTTTTCTATTTGTGATTTTTTATGATAAATACAAGATAGTAGAATGTGGTCTACTGTAGCTATCTTGTCTTTACAAAGTGTTGAGTATTTCAATCTTTCATTTTTCATTATTTTTGATTTTCTATACCCACAAAATATTGCTCCATCTTGCATTTTAGTTAATTGTAGAAATGCATTTTTCTTAATATTGATTTCCATGCTTTAATTGTAGTAGTTTTATCTACTCATTTTGACTCATTCCATCTTCTAAAATGTCACTTATTTGATGCCATTTCCATTTTTGATGTATTTATCATTAATTTCATTGTGGATTATTCAAATTTCTTCACTACTTTCTGTCATTATTCTCAAATCATCCATATATAAAGTGTGATTTGATTTTGGGAATTTCTCTTCGATGATTTGAGAAATTACATTCATCTGTATGATGAAGAGTAGATTTGATAATGAATCATTTGTAAAATTCCTCTATTTAATTTAATACATCATAGATATTCATTAAATTTATAACCTATGAATATCTTCCATCTAGTCATCATACTTTCAATCATGTCAATGATGACTCCCTCTACATTAAAATATTTTAATGATTCAATTACCCATTCGTGGTTTACTGTGTCATATGCTTTCTTAATGTCATAATAAGACTCATCATATTTTGGGTATTTCTCTTCTATCTGTTTTAATGTATAAATAATAGTCAAAATAAAGAAAAAGAAGATA
>NW_001915747.1:0-2146 GCF_000208925.1 Entamoeba histolytica HM-1:IMSS
ATATGATTCTATTTTTACACACAATTTAATGAAGTAATTAAAAACATTAAATAAACTCTAAATGAATTTTTATTTAAAATTATTCTTAATAAATTAAAATAAAATATGATAATTTATGTTTTAAATAAACAATAATTTAAATAAAATGAATAATTAATGAACTGATTAATTAATGTATGAAATAGGAATGTTAGATGATATTTTATTCATTGAAATATTAATTATTTATCATTATTTTTATTTCATTTTATTTAAATTGAATTATTCTCATTAACATTCATTTCATTAATATATTAATGTTGACTATCAATTAATTTGAAAATATAACAATGTTTCATTCTTTCTTATTTATTCATTTTCTTTATTTTTGTTTATAGATAGAAAGTGGTATATATGAAACACCACATAAACACTAATACAATTCCTACTTCGATTCTCTCAGTTATTATCTGATTATGATGGTGTATTTGAATTAGAAATGTATTGGTTAATATTGTAAATTGTGCATCAAATTATTATGGTTGAATATTACTTATTGTACTATAAGTATTGATATTTATTAAAAAAGAAATTAAGAAATATATAGAGGTATTGTTCAATGAAAAATATTTACTAAATCATAGTTAAGAATAAAAGGAAATTAATCATAATATAGTGGTAATGAAATTCTCTCTTCTCTCTTTCATAAAATAAATAAAAAACAAATAAAATTGTTTAAAATTAAAACAGAAAATAAACTAATAGTTAAAAAGAAGGAATAAATAAAAAAGTTTGAAAAACTTTAACAGGAAGAAATAAAACAAAGTAATGTTTTTCTCATGTTCATAGAAAAACCTAAAGAATATGTTAAACGATGAAATTATTCTTTTTAAAAAATAAGTTCAAGAATGTGATTAATCTCCCCCTGATCAAGGAAGAATAAATGAAAATCCTATTAATACTTAATTAATTACTTTTTATTTATTGAAACCATTTATTTGTTGATTTAAATATTATTATTTGTCAATAAAACATTAATTTTCATTTATTTTATTCCGTATTCATTTTAAATGAAATTCTTGGTTATATTCATTACAATAATTAAATATTTCAACTATAAATGAATGAATAAATAAAGAGGAAATAATTTAATTAAAATATAAATGAGAAATATTATTTGAAAAATAATTTAACGAGTAAATAATAAATTAAGAATGAATTAAACTAATGTCATTAATCATTATCATTCAAAACATAAACACATTGATAACAATCAATTAAAATATAAAAGAAATTATGTATTAATAAAATACTTTTATTATCAATTATCTTTCTTCTAATTATATTTTAATTTCATTGTTGTGTTATTAAATAATATATAATATATATTTTATGTAAAATTGGATTTATTCAATTAATGATAAATGTAATTTATTAAAAATAAGTTGTTTAAATATGAGAAATATTCAGAGATATTCAATGTTAATTTTATAAAATGTGTAAATAGTAACATCACATGCATTTCATCATTATTTTTATTGATATATCATTTCTCTCAACAATCATGTTCAAAATAAGTTTCTAACTATCAATTGTTATTTTACATCAATAACATATTATTTAACACAATAAATTTCATATTTCAAAACAATGAAGTTATTCTTGCATTGAGTATCAACATATCCTCCATTATTTTGTATAACTAAAAATTTAACAAATGATTAATCAATTAAAAAATCAACAAGACATTGTGAAAAATATTGTTTTAACTTCAATTTTATTATTTCTTGTAACTCAGTTATAATTCTTGATTTTAATATATTAAATTAAATAAATTCTGAATATAGAATCAATTTCAGTGTATATTTAATCAATTTCTTTAGTAATTCCATTTCATATTATAATTATAAATATCTGAATAATTTCCTCAATTATATTAATTGTTTCCATTCTTCTTACTACAATAAACAACATATTCTTATGAAATATCAAGTCTCTTATCATCACCATCTTTCTTATTTATTATTCTTCATTCAAGTAATGCAATTGAATTGAATATAAAAATTACATTCATTTCCATTGATATCAAATTGGAGTTAATTTTCATTCTTTTCTCATTTCAACTGATTCTAATGCTTTGATATTCATTTACTTAATTCTCTTTTTC
>NW_001915746.1:0-2147 GCF_000208925.1 Entamoeba histolytica HM-1:IMSS
ATTTGTCATGAAAATAAAGAATACCATCACAATCTTCACAACTACATTTTGTCACTATCATTACAACCACATACATTACATTATAACACATTTTCAGAAAACATTTATGTTATAATGATGTTCATCACAACATATCAATATCTATAATTTTTACTGCTTATTTTCATAATAAATATTGATGCTATGAATAATAAGTGAAAATAGAATATGAAATAAAGTATAAATCAATCAACTAATCATTGTGTTGTTTATTCACTTACGATAATTAGTAATATGAATTGATAATGAATAAACAGAAATAAACTCAAAACCATTGAATATTCATTCTAAAAGAATATAAACTATAAAACTCATGTAAAAACAAAAAGAGATAACAACTCTAACATATGAACAAAGAGTTATAGAGAACGACACAACAGAACAAGCATAAGTCAATAACAAAAGATTAAATAGCTGTGTATATATCAACAATGAAATAAGCAAAACGCATGAATTGAATTAGATGAAAGAAGAGAAAATGAAATAAAACCAAAGAATAGAATAAATATGAAAGATGTTATTTAAAAAATACATCAACAATTCATGTATTTCATGTATTTCATGTATTTCATGTAAAAAGTAAGTAGTGTATAACTAAAAACTTGAATAATAATAACAAATATAACTGATATTTGATGAATGAGATGAAAATAAAGATAAATAATACTGACAATTAAAACAAATCATAATAAAAAGATAGAAGTTAATTAATTATATAATTTAGCAGAAGAATTTGATGTTTCTTCTCCTAATTGATCAATTAATCTTTTAATTTCATTTTCATCTTCTGATGTGATAACCTTTTTGGATTGATTAATAACTCTTTCTAATTCACTTGTTGTTTCAATCTTTTTCTTTAATAACTCTTTTTGAATGTCTTCTGCACTCTCTATCATTTCTTTTAATCGTTGTCTGTGAAGAAGTAATTGCTCTTTTCTCTTGTCTTCTGCAGCATGTTCTTCTCCTTCCTTAACTAGTCGATTGATTTCTTCTTCATTCAATCCACCATTACTTTTGACTTGAATCCCTGTTTTCTTTCCTGTTCCTTTGTCAAGTGCAGAGACTTTTACTATTCCATTGACATCAATGTCAAATGTAACTTCAATTTTTGCTACTCCCTTCTTTGCTGGTGGAATTCCAACCAATTTAAATTCTCCTAACTTTTTATTCTTTCTTGTAACTCTACGTTCTCCTTGAAACACTTTAATATCTACTTCTTGTTGATTATCCATTGATGTGGTAAATTCCTTTGAAACTGATGTAGGGATTGTTGTATTTCTATTGATTAATGGTGTCATCACACCTCCATATGTTTCAATTCCTAATGTTAGTGGTGTAACATCAACAAGAATAATATCCTTTTTCTTCCCTTCAATAATACTTGCTTGAATTGCTGCTCCAATAGCAACAGCTTCATCTGGATTGACATTTTTACTTGGTTTTTTTCCAAAGATTTCTTGAACAGTGTTTTGAATTAAAGGCATTCTTGTCATTCCTCCAACAAGTACAACATCACTAATGTCTTTTTTTCTTAATTTTGCATCTTTCATACATTGAAGACAAGGATATTCTGTTCTTTTACAAATTCCCTTACATAATTGTTCAATTTTTCTTCTACTGATTGTAATTTCAAGTGAATCTTGTCTATCAAGATATGGTAATGAAATTACACTTTCTTCACTTGATGATAATTCACATTTTACTTTCTCTGCTGCTTCTTTAATTCTACTAATTCCTTTCTTATTTCTTTGAAGATTTCGTTTATATTTTCGTTCAAATTCTTTCTCAATATATTGACAAATAGCTTTGTCAAAATCTTCTCCTCCAAGCATTGTATCTCCATTCGTTGCTTTAACTTGGAAAATCCCCTTATTAATATTAAGAATAGAAATATCAAATGTCCCTCCTCCAAGATCATAAACTGCAATATTCTTTCCTTCATTTTCTTTTCTTGTGTCTATTCCATATGCTAATGCTGCTGCTGTTGGTTCATTAATAATTCGTTTAACTTTTAATCCTGCAAGTGTTCCTGCATCTTTAGTAGCTTGTCGTTGTGCATCATTGAAATATGCTGGACATGTGATAACTGCTTCATCTACCCTTTTCCC
>NW_001915745.1:0-2153 GCF_000208925.1 Entamoeba histolytica HM-1:IMSS
AAATGATATAATAATAAATTGAAAGTATAAAATCAAAATTTAATATTAATATAAATCAAAAGAGAATAAATATAAAATGAAAATAGATATAAATGATAATAATATAAAAATGATAAGGATGAATATTCAAATAAACAAATACAACTAAATAGAAAAGAATAACAAGAAGAAAATCTAAATAATATAAACATAAAAAACATAAAATAAGAAGAATATAATAATATAATAATATAGAGATAATAAGAATAATACAATGATACATAATATAAACAGAGAAATAAATATATAAAAATACGATAGATAAATAACATAATAATCAAAAGAATAAAAAGAATAAAAATAATTAAATATGATTCATCAAATCATCTATTTCATTAATATTTCATACAAAATGAATAGAAATGATCATAAAATATAAACATAAATATTTACATATTCTGTATTTATCATACTTTTTATTTTTTATTTTTTTTAGGAGCAAAATATAATAAATGGAAAATTCTAATTATGCAAATTTTTTTGCATCTTTTTTCTTTTTTGTAAATTATTTAGATGCATTTTTTCTTTGCTAATTTTCATACCCGTTATGAATCATTTCAATTAACTTAATTTATTAATACAAAAATGGTAAATACAAATAATAATTTCAGTACAAGAACATCTTATCCCTTTGAAAGTTGAACATTTTGATATTAATTTAACTCATTCGTATGTTTAATATTCATTTGATTAAAGAGTGATTCTTCATTGTGTTTCAGTATGACAACCATTTGTATTGATTTTATTCATATTTGAATTAATGTGAAAAGAATATGTTGGTGAGAATGAAACAACATAATAGTACAAGATGAAATATGTTGATAAATACAATGACAATTGAACATGAAACAATTAGTGTAAAGAAAGAAAATACCATCTCATGAAATACTCAGTGATGAAAATCATTATCAATGTATTTGTAGTTGTAATTTGAATAAACAAGAATATCTTCTAATAACCTTTTTAAGACATTTAAATTGATTATTAAAAAAAAGAGAAATGAAAAGAAAATGAAAGAAAAGAATGAAAGTGATGAAAGTGATGAAGGAAAAGACTAGAAAAGAAACATTAATGAATAATTGAAAATATGAAAGAAGAGAAAAATCATTTAAAGAAAAAATGTCAATTAATAGATGTATCCTCAATTGGATTTTATGATTATTGAGAAGTGTTTATTTCAGTTTCTTCATTATGCTCTATTGGTGTAATAGAGTTCATTTCTAGCATGCTCGCATTAGATTGTTCTTCTTCTAATGTGCTGCCAGAATTGAATATATAAAACATTAAGTCTTTCATATTTTTGATAATTATTGTTCGTAGGATTTTGGAAAAGTCTAATTGTAATTTCAGTGATTTTAATCTTCTTACTGATTCTTTATGTATTAATCCATTTATTGATAATATTACAGGTATTCTTTCTACATATATTATTTCTCTATTATTTCTTATTTTCTCGAAGAGAAAAATCATTTAAAAAAGAAAAGAAAAAAGAAAAAAAAAGAACTTAAAAGACATAAACATGGAAGAAAATGAAATATGGATGAATCAAATAATTAAACAAGTGAATAAAATGAGTATTATTCCACATTATACGATTAATAAAATTCCTATAGACAAGAATGTCATCTATCTTATATATGAAGAAAATGAAATAACGATGGAAATAATAGAAAGAATAGGAGTAAAAGAATTTGAGATAATAAAATATGACAATCAAGGAGTTAATTATATAGTTGAAATTAAAGATGAAAAGATGTTTAATGAGTTTAAAAGAAAAATGGTAAAAAAACAAGAAAGAGAAGAAGATAATAAAGATATATATAATATCATTGAAATGATTAATAAAAAAGAAATAATTAATAAAATGATAATTCATATTTCAAGTAGTATTAATAAAGAAAGAAAAGAATATAATCAAAAAGAAATAATACAAGAATTTATATATTCAACAAATGATTATTGTATAGTCAATTTAAAAAGAAATAATGAAAATATAATTAATGATTTAATGAAAATACGAATGAATGACATGTTTTCAAAATATTTACCAACAAAACCTTTTAGTTGTATTGTATTTAAAAAATCTTCACTTTATCAAATCATTCCTTTTTCAA
>NW_001915744.1:0-2157 GCF_000208925.1 Entamoeba histolytica HM-1:IMSS
AAGAAAATTCAAAAGAAAGATTAAAAGAGTTTATTCAACAAAAAGAAAAGTTGATTGAAAAGTATTATTAAATTGTTTTTCATGAAAATCAATGATTTAAACAACACAAAACTGAAATTATTCAAATAATGATATTCTTCTTAAGTGTAGTTACTTTGGCTTTAGCAACTGAAGTCAATTTGATGATGCCACTTGATACAGTCAATTCCAATGGAGTTAATAATAAAGGACAACTTCAAAATGACTTAAATAAAATTAAATCAGGAGGAGTTGCTGGTGTTATGGCAGATGTTTGGTGGGGACTTGTAGAAACATCACCAAGAAATTACAATTGGAATGGATATAAAGAATTAGTTCAAATGGTTAAAAAAGCAGGATTAAAATTCCAAGCAGTTATGTCATTCCATAAATGTGGAGGAAATGTAGGAGATTCAGTAACAATTGAAATTCCCCAATGGGTAAGAAATGCAGGAGCAGCAAATGATGCGTTCTTTAAAGACAATGAAAATAATGTTAATAATGAATATATTTCATTTGCATATGATGATTCATCTATTTTTGAAGGAAGAACACCAATTGAAATTTATAAAGACTTTATGACATCATTTAAACAAAACTTCCAAAGTTATATTGATGATGGAACAATTAATGAAATTCAAGTTGGTATGGGACCATGTGGAGAAACTAGATATCCATCATATCCACTTTCAAGGTGGAGTTATTGTGGAGTAGGAGAGTTCCAATGTAATGATGGTAAGTCAAAAGAATTACTTAAAAAAGCAGCAACAGATAAAGGACATTCAGAATGGGGAAATGGATCACCATCAAATGCAGGAAATTATAATTCTAAACCACCCTCATCAACAGGATTCTTTGGAAATGGATTTGATAACTACCAAAGTGAATATGGACGATTCTTCCAAGAATGGTATTTTGACTTGTTATTAAGTCATACAGATAAAGTTCTTTCAGCAGCAAGAAATGTATTTGGAAATACACTTGCACTTGCAGGTAAAATATCAGGAGTTCATTGGTGGTATAATGACCAATCACATGCAGCTGAAATGACAGCTGGATATTACAACTCAAATGGAAATGATGCATACAAAACACTTTCTAATACATTCAAAAATAATAATGTTAGATTTGACTTTACCTGTCTTGAAATGAGTGGAACTGATGGAAATTGTGGGTCATCACCAGCTAATTTAGTTGATCAAGCATTTAATGCAGCAGGAACAGTTGGAATTGGCAAATGTGGAGAAAACGCACTTGAATTATGTGGATATGGAGGATGTAATACTAATGGATTTAATCAAATCATCAATAAATGTAAACAACATGGATTAACAGCATTCACATACTTGAGAATGACAAGAGGACTTCTTGATGATGGAAATGCATGGGGACAATTCACTAATTTTGTTAGTAGAATGAAATAATACAACTTAATTTAATAATGTTTAACTTTCATTTCATGTTTAACTTTCATTAATTACATTAAAAACTTTAAATGAAATACTGAATTCAAATTAACATAATGAATTATGACATTAAAGTAATGTAGAAATGATATTTATTCAACTGACTTACCATTATATTTTAATGGAGTTTCTTTAGAAGGGAAATTGAATAATGTAATGCAACTAGGAATTTCACATTCAACAAAACAAGTTTCATTTTATACACTTATAATGCCAATATATTTAGCGTCTATTTCTGAAGGAGTGCCAACACAACCACGAGTATGTGCCGAGATTTATCATAAATTCCCATGTGACTCTACTTTAGTTCTTGTTTTTAATCATATTCAACCAGGAGAAAGTAAGAATGTATTAGTTGATTGTGGGTTTAAAGTAGTAGCAGAAAAAGTAGAAGGAACAGTTGCTAAACTAATAATGATTATCAAATTAATAAAAGACATAATTATTATGGCTGATATTGGTATTGATGCAATAAAGAAAACAATTACATTCCATATGAAATCATCAGATTTCTCTCAACTAAAGTTAATGGAACAATCATTAACTCCTTTATTCTAATTAACTTTTTTTTTTCTTATAAAAATGAATAATGTGTAATTAAATATCTCATTCATTTACCAACTTTCATTACTTGAAGAACATCTTCATCATCTAAACGATGGTCTTTACCAAC
>NW_001915743.1:0-2159 GCF_000208925.1 Entamoeba histolytica HM-1:IMSS
TAATAAAATAAAGTATAAAAGATAAAATTAATATTAATATAAATCAAAAGAGAATAAATATAAAATGAAAATAGATATAAATGATAATAATATAAAAATGATAAAGATGAATATTCAAATAATAAAATACATTTAAATATAAAAGAATAACAAGAAGAAAATCTAAATAATATAAACATAAAAAACATAAAATAAGAAAAATATAATAATATATAGATAATAAGAATAACACAATGATATAAATAATATAAACAGAGAAATAAATATATAAAAATACGATAGATAAATAACATATAAATAAAAGAATAAAAAGAATATAAATATAAATATGATTCATCAAATCTTCTATTTCATTAATATTTCATACAAAATGAATACAATTGATAATAAAATATAAACATAAATATATATATATTCTGTATTTATCATACTTTTTATTTTTTATTTTTATTTTTATTTTAGGAGCAAAATATAATAAGTGGAAAAATCTAATGATGCAAAATATTTTGCATCTTTTTTCATTTTTGTAAATTATTTAGATGCATTATTTCTTTGTTTATTTTTGTGCCCCAAAACAATATATTAGAACATTGTATAACAAATACACAAATTTATTTGATTGTATTATATTATTCAATGGAACATAACTATGAAATGGTTGTAATTCTGGTTATATCAAATAGATATGAATTAACAACAATCAAATGATTATTAGATTAATAATAGAAATATATCCAACATGAACATGAATGAATGATCGAATTATTGATTTGATGTATGACAATTATTATTTTCATGTTAATTTGGACGAAATATTTTGAAAATAAGAGTCAATAACATTAATTATTTATTTGCATTTAATGATTTATAAATATGATCAATTTTAAATAATAAAGAAGATGACGAACAAACATGTGATACAATTTTAATGAATAGTTTCAAATAAATTAAACAAATATGACATATGTTAAATTATATATAATGATTGAAATACTTTCATGATATTTTGAAGAATAATAATGATAATTCATGGTGATGTTAATTGAGAATAATTCATTTGTAATGTGAATTCATTATTTAATTTGTCAAATTGAATTAGAAATAAATAATAATGATTAATTGAATAATTCAAATGGAGAATTTGAGCCAATGTGTTATGATATAGAAAAGTATGGATTAAGTGTATTTATAAAATGAAGAATTGAATTTGTCAATATTTTTCAATTAAGTAGAGTTTGTTAGTGTTGTTGATGATGAAAAAGTGTAATTAATAAATAGAGAGTTTTCAGAAAAAACAATAAAATAATATTTATGAAACAATTTTGTAGAAAATGAAGTAAATAAAGATAATGAAAATAATGGTAGAGAGAAAAGTGAAGAAATAATAAAATAAATTGAAATGAATAAAAAGAGATGGATTATTAATTTAAAATGAATAATATTTCAACAACATTTTATTTGAAAGAATATAACAATGTAAAATTTAAGAATAAATCATTTTCACCATATTTCACCAACTAAGATTAAAAATAAACTTACTATTCTTTCATTTTCATTATTAAAATAATAATAATAATAAAAAGAAAACAAACAACTAATAAACCAAACTGTATTTTGTTGAATTGTTGTTATGTTAAGTTTAATTATTTCTTCTTATGATTAATAGGTTATTCGTTTGATACTTCTTGTTAAATAGAATTTACATCAAAACATCTAAATGAATTGATACTTATCAAATGAGAATAAAAACACACAAAACAATCAAACAAAATTGAATTAATGAACTATTTATTATCAATAGACATTCAATTGAGATTAATCTACTTAATTATTTTGTTACAAATTCACTTCAATTATTCAATGTCAATGAAATTTATATACATTCAATTGTAATGAGTTATGAAATAATAAACAATATTATGTGAATATGGATATGAAGATGAGATGATAGTGAAAGAAGAAATGGAAGGAAAGAATAGCATCATCAAAAACACAAAATGAAGTTGCAAATAAAAAGACAAATGAAATACTCAAAAATACAAAACATGCATAAATAAAATAAATAAGAAAGAATGTTTTATTGTTGTATTTTCAAATAAATAAATAATAAATATTAATAAATTAATGAAATGAATATTAATGAGAATAATTCAATTAAA
>NW_001915742.1:0-2167 GCF_000208925.1 Entamoeba histolytica HM-1:IMSS
TTTTATTGATGGAATTTTCATTTTTGTTTTTTAGTTGATGTCATTGTAATTTTAACATCTTATTCATCAACCATATTTTATTGTTGGATTGTGTGGTTGTGTGTTTTCTCTTTTTATATTATATGACTTGGTTTATTGCTTGACAGATTGCACTGATTTTCCTTTGTTGAATTGGTTAAAAACATCAATGACTATTCAACGATGTTCAAAAAAGAACAAATTAATAAAGAAGATAGATTAGAAATAATGACATATGAGACAGAAGGTAAAATATAATTTTGACATATTCATGTTGGGATTGAAACAACTCTTTTATTGCGTTTATTAAAAACAGTGGATTAATGAATAATATTATCAACAGTCAAATTGAATTTGAAAAAAAAAATAAATGTCAATATTAACCATAAATGTTATGACTTTAATTGAATAAGTTGAAAGAATAAGATAATAAATATAATGACTAATAGTCAGAACGTTACATCAATTCAAATTTATTCAATGAGTTGTTCATATATGAATTGTTGAAATGGTTTAGATGTTAATTAAGTGATGAAAATAGTTTGTTTTGAATGATATAACAGAGAGTTATTTCTTCATCATAACGCTCACATAAGATTAGAAAACGTTTATTGACTGTATTAAATTCAATAGTTATAAAATGATGAAACAAATACAAAACATATATATTTAATAACACTATATAATGAAATTTATAATAGGAATATGACTAAAACACTCTGTTATTTTGCTCAATAGATGAAACAAAAGAAAGAGATAAAAGAAAACAACAAAAAGAGAGAAGAAGAAATAAAGAAAACAAAATAAAAGATAAACAAGCTTAAAGAAGAAATGGAGAAGATTAGAAAGGAGAAAGATGAAAGGCAAAGAAATAGAAGTAAAAGACAAGATAATAGAAGAAGAAAGAAAAGAAAACATAGAAAAAGAAGAAAGAATGAAAAACATAGAAAAAGAAGAAGAAATGAAGGAAAAGGTAAAAGAGAAGGAAGAAATAGAGAACAAATATCTACAAGGACAAATTGATAAAAGTATAATAGAAAGCAAAGTAATGAATGAAAACACAAATACTAATAAATGGAATAGAAAAAAAGGAATAAACTTAGAAGAATTACTTAAAGAACAAGAAGACGATGATGATGAAGAAAGAAATTTTCAAAGACAAAAGAAGAAAAGAACAAGGATGAAAGAGATAGAACAAGAGACAATTATACGACGAGCATCATCAATGACAGAAACAATGAATATAATATGGAAAGAACAGAAGAAGATGATTATAATAGAAGAAGAATAAGAGAAGAAAGAAGAGGAAAAAGTGAAACAAGGAGAAGAGAAGAAACAGAATTAAAGAAGAATGAATACGTCTGTTATGGAATTCATATAATGAATATTCAAATAAAAAAGAAATTAAGAAAAGAAGAAATAAAAAGAATATTAGAAGAATATCATATTGATATTACAATCAAAGAATATATAAAAATAGTTAAAAGAAGTAAAGGGATTAAAAAAGAAAACATAGAATACATTAATAATAAAGTAGATGACATGATTAAAGAAGAAGATAATATAGAAAATGAAAAGATTAGAGAGATTAATAGAAAGAAAAAGAAAAAAGAGATTGATATAGAATACATAGAAGAGTTAATAAAGAAAAGTAAAAGAAAAGAAATCAAAGAGTGTATATACATTTGGATATTATTTTAATAAAGAAATATATGAAGAGATAATAAGATATATTGATGAAAAATGGGAATGGAAAGAAGGAGGTATTAAAGAGATACAAGAAGACATTTACAGAATAACATACATAATAAAGAAGTATTTAGAAAACAAATTCATAGGAATTAAGAAAGAATATGAAGTAGTAATACAAAGCATGATAAATAAACTAAAAGACATGGTAATAAGAGGAAACTATAAAAAATTAAGAAGGGTATTAAGAATAAGAAGAATGATAGAAGAAAAGATAAGAGGAGAAGTGAATGAAGAAATAAAACAATTGGAATACTTAAAAGAAATGAGGAAAAAAGAAGTAGACTTAAACAAAAGTGAAAGAACAAGAATCTACAGAAACAAAATCATGAACACTACTGGAAAAAAAGAAATAAGAAAGGAAATAGGAAGAGAAGAAGAAAGACGATGTGAAGAAGAA
>NW_001915741.1:0-2169 GCF_000208925.1 Entamoeba histolytica HM-1:IMSS
TTATTTTGTTGTTTTTTGTTTAAATAAAATATAAGTTGATGAATATTTAAAAATGTTGAAATGTAGTTATTTATTTCAAATGAAACGTTTTTAATAATAAATAACATTCATCAAATTGATAAATAATTGTTATGTTTACTTACTTTTAAACAACTAACAACTAAACACAATTAATGAATATTAAACAAATTAAATTAATTATTAATTGAACTACAAGTGATGGAAATTATATTTTGTAAATTCAAAATGAAGAAGAATGTTTTGAAAGAAAATAATACCGCAAAATCAGAAATTAAAGAAACAAAATGAATATAATGAGAAAGTGATAAATGAGATATCATTATTATTGATGCACTCATGTTACAAGACACAAAAGAATGGAAATAATGTATCTGAATAAATGGTTGATTATATATAAAAATATAAAAAGAACTTTAAATAATTAATATTGTTTTGAATTTTAATCAAGGTTTTCATAAAATAATATGAAATATTATTTTCCAATATCATACATTTAGAGATATGTTTGTATCGTGCTGATTAAATATTATTGATCTATTCATAAAGAAGTTCATGAAGAAAAGAAGAAAAGAAAAATAGATAAATAATAACAAAAAATTGTTGGAATTTGTCAATAAAATAACTAGAAAATAATCAATTTCCAATATAATTTAATGATTCAAAAAGTTCATCTTGTTATGATAATACACAAAGATGAAATAGAATTGTAAGGATGATGACAAGGACAAATATTAACACCAAATAATAAAGAAGAAGTTGAAAAAGAGATAATGCTTATCATAGCATTAACGATGAAAAAGATAAAAAAGAATAAAACATTAAACAAGAAAAGAATAACCAAATAAATCAAATAAGTGAAATAAAGAAAAGAAATAAAAGAATGAAATATATAGAAGAAATTAATTATTGTGATTTGGAAATTGAAAGAACTAAAACTAAATTAATTTATTCTTCATAAAAAATCAACTGGAAGAAGAACAAGAAAGAAGTGAAAGAAATAAATAGAAAACAAAATTACCAAAAATATTTATGTTTGTAAAAGAAGAGATTGAATTTATTGATAAAAAGGAATTAGAAAATAATTTGTCATCAATATTCATCATAAAGAATAAATGATTAAAAAGATAATAATTAATAAGTATGATTATGGAACATCTTAGAAAGACGATATGATTTTATTTCTACCATATACCTGATGAAGTAATTTAAAAACATTAAATAAACTAAATGAATTTTTATTTAAATTTATTTTGAATAAATTAATATAAAATATGATAGTTTATATTTTAAATAAACACTAATTTAAATAAAATGAATAATAAATAAGATAATTAATGTAAGAAATATGAAACTTAATAATATTTTATTCAGTAAAATACAGATTATTTATCATTCTTTTTATTTCATTTTGTCTAAACTAAATTATTCTCATTATTATTCATTTCATTAATTTATTAATATTGATTATTAATTTGAAAATACAACAAATAATCATTCTTTCTTATTTATTTTCTTTGTTTGTTCTTAATTCTATATTATACCAAAAGTGAAACATATGAGACACCACAAAAAATATAGAAAAACAAATAACCAAAAAAGAAGAAATTCACATCAACCAAGAAATATAAATGACAGAAGAATGAGTGAAAATAGGTATTATCTGTATGACAGAGATACATGAATAATCACGATAATCATTACAATAATAATTATAACCATAACTATCACAATATTGATGATACAAATCATTTCACTCATCACTTCATTCATAATCATCGTCATAAACACTTTGACAATAATAACTTCAATAGAAATAAACAATATCAATATAAGAAAAACAAGTACCACAATAACACACAAAGAAGGTACAAACAATATCAAAATAAGAAACAAAACAGAAATCAAAGAAAAGAAATGATTGAAACACAAAATCAAGAATATTGGAAAAGACTCTTTGAAGAAGAAATTAAAATACTTACACCACAAGAAGTAGAAGAAATTAAAAATACCAAGATTAAAGAATATACATCACCAACAATATGGAGAAGATGGTATTTTTCTTGCACGAGAAAAAACAAAAACAATCAGAATGGAAGAAGAGACTATTAGTATGACGATGGAAGAAGACAATAATCAATACAACCCAAT
>NW_001915740.1:0-2173 GCF_000208925.1 Entamoeba histolytica HM-1:IMSS
TGATAGAAAAAAGCCAAGAAACAATCAACCAAATAGAAATAATGAAGAATAAAATGTCAAGAATCATAGAAGAATGTAAATCAGATGAAGAAGCATTAAGTAAAACACTGAATGAAGTTATAGATAAAATCATTTCAATTGAAGAAATGAAAATGAAAGATAAAATAATCAAAACACCAGAAGAAAAATATACAATCACGTCAGAATTTAATAAGAAGAAAGAAGAATGGGAAAAGCAATACAGTGATTATTTAGAAAGGAAGAAGAGAGAAGAAGAAGAAAGAAGAAAAGAAGAAGAGCAAGAGAGAAAAAGACAAGAGGAAGAAGAAGAAGAAAGAAAGAAGCAAGAAGAAGAAAGAAAGAAGCAAGAAGAAGAAAGAAAGATACAAGAGCAAGAACAAGAGAGGAAGATACAAGAGAATGAGAAAAAGATACGAGAAGTAGAGAAAGAGAGAAAGAAAAAAGATCAAGAACATGATAGAAAGATACGAGAACTAGAGAATAAGATAAAAGAGCAAGAAAAGAAGATACACGAACAGGATAGAAAGATACAAGAGCAAGAAGAGAGGTTGCAAAGAATGAGAATAATAACAACACCAAAACATCAAATTGAACAAATAGAAGAATGGACAGAAAAAAGAATAGGAAATATACTATTTGATTCAAATAAAGATGATTGGAAAGTTAATACATCAGTATTTGATGAAAGAATAATGAATAAAGAAGATATAATAATTATTATTGAAGATGAAGAAGGAAATAGATTTGGAGGATATATTAATTCTAAAATTGATGAAGTTGGTTATTATATATATGATTCACAATCATTTTTATTTTCATTAGAATCAAATGGAAGAATGAAAGGAATGAAGAGATTTGATATTGAACAACCACTTTATGCATTTTATTTAATAAATCAAACAGATGATTGTTTATTTTCATTTGGATATGGTGACATTGTTGTTTATAAAGAAAATGATAAAATAAAATCATCTTGTAAACAAAATTCATTTGAATATGAAGGAATATCAAATGCACTTTGTGGAAAACAACATCCAGATCGTTTCACTCCAAAACGAATCATAGTAATTGAAATGAAATGATTCAATCTTGATTAATTGAAAATGAAACTAAAAAAGAATAAAAACAAATCAATGAAGAATATGAACATTTCGTTCATCTGCCAATGAATGAAATGGTGAATTAAAATTGATATAATTCAATGTTGATTTATTTTATTTCATTTAATGAAATATTCACACCCAATGAGGGTGTTTTTAATAAATAAGAAAAGAAATAAGAATGAAATAGAAATAAAATAAAATAAATAAACAATTTATTTGTATTATTTCATTGAATTAATTCATTATAAATCAAATGAATAAGATAATAAAAATAAGAATAATAAACAAATAAAGAAATGATAAAATATATCAACATATTTATGTTATTCTTTCTTATTCCTTATTCATTCGTATTATTATTTTTATTCTTCTATTTTATTATTTGATTTAATATTCTGAATTGATATTAAAATTCATTTTCATTTTTATTATATTATTTGTTAATTAGAGTAGTTTAAAAATATCATTGTATTAAATAGAAATAACAAATTATTATTGATTTGAATTTGTATAAATGGTTTTATTCTATTTCATTGTTATTTTGTATGTTGTTATTCACTGGTGTCAAATTATCATTTCATATTTGGTTCTATTGTATTTCTTCAAATCATAATATTCATATTTCATTTTTATTAATACATTCCATTTATTTTCATCTCATGAATTTGATTAATTTCAAATAACATGAATAGTTTATCATAAATAGATGTGACAACGTGAATAAGATAATAATTAATATAACCAATTCATTGAAATATGATTCATTATTATGTCATTATTATAAATATCAATAAATGAGAAATAAATGATATGTTATAACTCACATAATTCAAGTGGCATTAATATGATTATGAGAAGAACATATAAAATAAGAAACACAACATAAGAAATTCATTGAAATATAGAATATTAAAATAAAGAAGTAATAAAGATTGAAGAATGATGAAAGAAAAAATGGATAAGAAAAGAATGTATAAAGTAAGTAGTATAAGCAAAACGGGTACGAAAATTAGCAAAGAAAAAATGCATCTAAATAATTTCAAAAAAGA
>NW_001915739.1:0-2178 GCF_000208925.1 Entamoeba histolytica HM-1:IMSS
TTTTAATATTGATGTATACACTTTTAACAGACAATTTAGGCAAGTTATTGGTTTGTAATTCTGACTGTCTAATTTATCTCATTTCTTATATATTAATATTGCTATTCATTGAATAAAATGAAGAGGTATTTCATTATGATTGCTTAACCATTCATTAAATAATTTTATTAAATACTTCTTTGGTTGTTCTAAATATTTAATCTAAAACTATTGTATTTTATCAACTCCCGGTGCCTTCCAGTTAGCAGTAAATTTAATAGCACAGTTTAATTCATTTGGAGTCATTATAGACATTCTATTATTAATTCTATCTTCAATTAATATTTCATATAAATTAATATTCAGGAAATCTATATTGGTGTTAGTTTCATAGATTCCTTTCCACAAATTAATATTGGAGATATTATCTGGATATTCATCTTCTTTAGATTTATTTAGATGTTGTCTTTTTCCATATTTCATCATTTTATAATTCCATCTTATTCTTTTCCAATTATTCTTTCTTGCTTCTATTTCTATTATTTTCATCTTTCTGAAGTATTTATAATAGTTTATTTGTTTATTTGTTTTTATTTTAATATGGTATATATCATATTTCTTAATATGTATTATTCTTTTTAATTTCATATATTGTTTATTATTGAGTAAATCTCTTAATCTACATATTTTTGATTGTAATATTCTTTCTATACTTTTCTTGTTTATTTTTATTAATGATGTTAATAGTGGAAGATACAGTTTTAATATAATGATAATATTCAACTAATGTATTTATTATTATTTCATTTTTATTAATAATATTAATTATTTGATGTATTTTCTTCTTATTGTAATAGTAGTTAATAAATTGGACATCTTCTTGTTCTTTCTTTTCTTCTTCTTTAAATATTTTCATTACTTCATCTTCTTCTATTTCTTCTTTCTTGTTCACTTTTGATATTATTTCTTTTAATTCATTATCTTGACATTGATGTTTTATTATTTCTTACTCCATTATTCTATTGATTTCTCTTTTAATTTCATTCTTTATTTTAAATGTCTTCTTTATTACTTCTTTATATTCATTAATATCATTTACTTTAATTCCAAATTCCTGTATTAATCTTTCTATTATTTCTTCTTTAAGTTGACATCTTAATTTCCTTTCAAATAATTTTAAAGCAAAACATTTATAGAGTGTTAGAATTTCTTCTTTTCTATCTGTTTGCTTCCCCATTTGTTTTTGATTATCTAATTCAAATGTGGTGATATTCTTATGCTGAATATCCATTTCTTCAATGGATTTCTGCGTTAACTTTCTTTTTTTTTGGAATATCATCTTCACTTGATGATATTTCATCAGCTACTACCACATTGGGGGCGAGGTCATTTACTATTTGTGTTTCTGATGAGTCTGTTATATTGTAATTTACCTCATCTTTCTTCTTTTCTTCCTGTGTGTTTTTATTTTCTAATTTAGATAATTTATCTTTCAGGAAGAGTAATTGTTGTGTTAAATTATTTATTTCAAACATTTTCCTCTCAGACTCAGTATGGAATTTGAATATTTTTTATCACACTCGTGGTTTTTTGTGTTTATCTCATTCTCATGCTTCTTCTTTAATGTCATAATATCTTTTGTTAGTTTCTTAATGGTTTATTCTTTTATTTGTATTTCCTTTTTCCATTTCTTCTTTCTCTTTCATATCCTCCTCCACTTTTTTCTCTATTTCTTCTACTCTTTTCTCTTCTTCAATATTCTTCTTTTTTTTATTAAAATCTTTATCATCATTATCTTTATTTTCAATACTCATTACATAGTTATTTTATGTTTTATTGTCTTTAATCTCAATTGGGTTGTACTGATTATTGTCTTCTTCCATCGTCATACTAATAGTTTCTTCTTCCATTCTGATTGTTTTGGTTTTTTCTCGTGCAAGAAAATACCATCTTCTCCATATTGTTGATGATGTATATTCTTTAATCTTGGTATTTTTAATTTCTTCTACTTCTTGTGGTGTAAGTATTTTAATTTCTTCTTCAAATAGTCTTTTCCAATATTCTTGGTTTTGTATTTTAATCATTTCTTTTCTTTTATTTCTGTTTTGTTTCTTATTTTGATATTGTTTATACCTTCTTTGTGTGTTATTATGGTACTTGTTTTTCTTATATTAATATTGTTTATTTCTATCGTTATTA